>NC_043995.1:1022500-1052500 GCF_902150065.1 Myripristis murdjan | reverse complement strand
CCGTAAAGCTGGATTTCAGCTTAGCGAGCTAACTTCAGGCTTAACCCTGGGTTTTATGTACCATAAAGGTGGTTTACTTTTTATCGGGGTATGTTGCCGTGGTAACATACGCTGAACACCTAACCTGCTCCGGAGCAGGTTAAGTTCAGGATAAGAGCTCAGCAGGTATGAAAGTCCCACCTCCTGACCAATCAGTTCTCTTGGAAAATGGCCTGCCCATTTGATGAGAACCCAGTGGCTCTAGGTGCACAACTTGTCAGTGTTAATTTCGTCGGCTATTTTTCAATTTAGTTTTAGTCTTAGTCTTGTGTCAAATGACCTTATTAGTTTTAGTCATATTTAGTCAACTTGTATTTTTTTGTTTAGTCATATTTTAGTCGACCATCAGTCTTGGCATTTTAGTCTAGTTTTAGTCGAAGAAAATCCAAAGTATTTTAGTCTAGTTTTAGTCGAAGAAAATCCAAAGTATTTTAGTCTAGTTTTAGTCAGTCTTTTTTTAGTCTTTGACTTGCATCATGTTGGCTTTTTTTAATTTAACAATATGTTAAACTATTATTATTACTTTAAAAAAGTAAATTGCTTATCAAACAGACCTAACAATTCAGCTACCAATGAATGAGCAGTAGTATGCATGTGATAACATAGATTGAAAAATAAGCCGAAGTGATACCTCTTCTCTGAATAGACAAGCTAAGCCAGTGTGCTGCTGTTAGCCAGTGAAAATAGAGCGGAGTGGCAACTCTTCGCTTTGTTACACAATCTATGTCAGTGCGCTGCTGTTTTAACTTTGTTCTCGCCGCTACGCTTCAGACAGCGCCGGTGGGTGTATGCTCCTCAGTCTCACACACACACACACACACACACACACACACACACACACACACACACACACACACACACACACACACACACACCCTGGCATGACCACACAGCAGTGCAGGAAGAGAAAAACTAACTCATATCCAATGAATGCACTTTTTGGAGTGTAATTTAAAAGTCTATGACGAAAAAGGAAAGACACATTTTGTTAAGTTTTTACTTAAGGAAGTAGATTTCGTCTCGTCTTTTTTCGTCAACAAAAAATGCATGTTAATTTTGTTACAGTCAATGTTTAAGGGTATTGATTTCGTCTCGTCCATGTTTGCATTCTCTTCCAGTTAACAGCATTGAATCCCATAGATTAAATCTGGCAACTACTCATTTGCTAGTGAGGGCGACGCTGCGACAGCAGAGGGAGCGCTTAGCTTTGTGAATGAGAGGAGAGAGCCTGCCAAGTCTGGACTTCTTCTTCTTTGTTTGTTTTGTGTTAGTCTGGACTGTTCTTCTTTGTTTTGTATTATGGCGAGCCGACGTCTGATCAGTGTAATCCATTCAGCTCCGACGCAACGTTCACTTAACATTATTACACATCGCTGTAATTGTGTGCGGGAATTGCTCGCATTATCAGATGGGAATTTGCGGGAATCGGTGATAGTGTGCGTGAATCCCGCAATCCCACAGCCAATTTCAGGCCCTGTAGAGTGACATTCTTGACACAGCCATGATGTAAAAAGTGGTTGTGTGGCTCACCTTGTGATAGGCGCTGATAGATTCCAGAGGTCTGAAAGACTCGGGAGTCATGGACTGAGCCAGGCCACTTTGCCACAACATTGCTGATCAGGCAGTCAGCATTGCAGACCATCTGAAATTATAAGATGAAACTATTAAACCAATCAACACACATCACAATCAATGTACAGTGTTCATTAATTGTTGATATCAAAAAGTCATGTTCACCTAAACATTAATGCTGTGAAAGGATTTCCTATTCACAAAACCCACCTAATGGGCACCTGAGGGGGATTTTATCTTGATGTGCATGCAGAGGAGCATGGAGTATGAGGGGCAAATATAAGGATAAGATAAGAGGAACTTTATTTATCCTAAAGGGAAATTCAATTCAGTCAGTGAGCTCATCTATTTATCAAATTGTTATACAGTCTGATGGAGTTACACAATTTCACCCACATCTGCAGTCAATTTCACTTACAATTTCAACTGATTAATAATCAGAGTACAACTACGTTTTCGGAGATGTGTTAATTAATTATTTGGGTTGTAATTGTGATGGTTTCAGCGGAACAGTGAATGTGTATTTGCGCACTACTTACGCATTCAGGCGGTCTGCAATACTTTGTCACGCTTTCTCTCTTGATAACAGTTGCCGTGTTGTCCTTCTTTTTTATTTGATCTTTCACCTCCTCGTAAGCCTCCATAAGGATTTCTGCCTCAGAGGGGGAGAAAAACGTTGCTCTCGCTGCCATGGTGAATCGGTGAATCTGTGATCGATGGCGGGGTCTATCTAAGGAAGCCGTGTGCGCGCACTTATCCAGGATAGGTTTCAACTGGCTTGATGAATCCGTGTCTGCTGATCCTGACTTGGTCTTTGTGCAACCAATTAAGCCTGGACGCTCTTGTTTTGGATTCGTTGAGCTCGGCTCAGTCACTTATCCCGGATGTCTTAATCCTACTTTTGTGCAACGGGCCCCAGCTATACATTAGAAAAAGGAAAAATAAATAATGTTTGTAAACATTTGTATCCTAGAATAGAAACACTTGGGCCAGCTGGACACCCTGTTACTTGGTTGTGTTTAAGAATCTGATGGCTTATGGAATAAACAAGTGTTTGGACCAGTTTTTCGTGAACAGGGGGGCGCAGTAGCGTCGTGCAGATGGCAGAAGATTGAAACAGTTAGTAAGTGGATGTCTGTCATCACTCATAATTGAATTTGTCTTCCTCAAAACGCGGTCTTTATAAGTGCCTTCGAGGCTTGGAAGAGATGTACCTAAAATTTTACTGGCTGTTGTTACAATCTTCCTTGTAGCATTTTTCTGGGCCTCAGAAGCATTTCCACACCAGCAGATAATACAGAAGCACAAAACACTTTCAATAAAAGCACAATAAAACGTGGAGTATTTTGGGGTTCACATTAAATGATAGAAGTTTCTTTAGGAAGTACATTCTTTGTTGCACTTTTGCACACAGGCAGTGAGACCAGCAGTCCCACTTGAGTTTGTGGTCAAGCACAACCCCCTGGTATTTGTACTCTGTAACGGACTGGATCAGTTCTCCATTTATGAGGGTGGGCTGAGATGAGCTGCACTTCCTGAAATCGACAGCCATCTCCTTCGTTTTTGAGGTGTTGAGGATGAGGTTCGCACCCTCACACCATTTAAAGAAAAAGTCCAAGACGGGGCCATGCTCCTCCTCTCCATCCTGGAGGAGGCTCACCAATGCTGTGTCATCAGCATACTTTATAAAGTGCCTATTTGGGAAAGTGCTTGTGCATAAAACCAAATTGGTTATGTGTGGTGGATACAAATTCACATAAATAGTCCAATAGGATCTTTTCCAAAATCTTGGAGACCACACTGGCTAGTGCAATAGGCCTATAGTTGTCCATGCTCCCAATTTTGCCTGCTTAATCCTTGATGACAGGGACAAGAGTGACAGACAACATAGAATCTGGCAGCAGCCCGTGGGTCATGAGACCAATGACACAAATAGCCAGGAGAGGAGCAACCCTTGGGCTAGCAAACTTTAGGGGCCCTATCTTGCGCCAGACTCCCTAAACCCGCTATTTGCGGATTTAGGATTTAGGAAGAGGCGTTCCCCCGTAAAAGTTATCTTGTGCACCTCCCGCTATCCGTAAAACACTTGCGCTACCCGCTATATTATGCATAGGCGTGTTTTGGGCGTTACGTCAGTTAAACCAATCAGTGTGCCAGGTGCCATTGCCTTTAAGGGCAGGATGCGCTATCCTAAATCCTAAATCCTAAACCCGCGATGGAGAGAGGGAGGTAGATTTTCTCAGGGCTTCTACTGAGGCTAAAGCAAGGTGGCTTTATATATCTACATATTATATATTATATTATAGGCGAGTTAATTCGGGAGGTGGAGCCACATGTGTCCAAGTGGACGTGTCACAAGGTTGTACTGATTGAGTAAAATCCCCGGGTCACACCACACACACACAAGAGGCAGAGGTGGAACTATGTGTAAACTAATTTATTGACAAGGTAGATTGGGCAAATAAAATATTAAAAATAAAAATATAGCACAGCTGCTGGCTTATGATAAAACAATAAAACCTGCTGGCGTAAGTGTCCAATTAAAACAGTCTTTCCTCTAAACAGTCTATATGAGTAATATACTCAGTCCATTCCGGCGGAATCAGAAATTCATCCTCAACACTTATTTCGCCATTGGTTGTTTCAAAAATTGTGGGTTTAATTCGAACCTGATTACAACCAGGAGCTGCTGACTCGTGACGCTCACCCTTGGCTATCTTTGATGGAACTTACAGAATTATTTAGTCATATTAATCAGCATAAGCTCAATTTTAGTGATTGCTTGGATTTTTCTAAAAGTTTGATGAATTTTTAGATTTAGTTATGCTGCTTTGGCCTGCTTATTTTGCAATAAATTCCACAGTAACAGTAAAATAATAGGCCGTGGTGTGCATAACACTTTAAAGGTTTTTAAAAGGGTTACTCTAGCCATAGTAAAAAAACAGATCCTTGTAGCTATTTTTCCACACCACTAAATTAAACCTAGAAAATAACAAGTGCACAGATCTATTAGACAAGAGCTGCCGGTGTGACTGTTGCTTGCATTTGCCTCGAGGGCTATTCAGCAGTGTTAATGTCGTTGACGAAGACTATAATGAAAAATATTCGTCAACGAACCTTTTTCATGGATGAAAACTAAATAAAAACTAAATAAAAAGTCAGATATGATGACGAAGACTGTGAGAAAATATAACTGACACTTTAGTCAACAAATAAAAACGAGAGAAAAATGTTAGGGAGGGACGAACGGGGACGAGATCCAGTCAGAACTCCCCTTTTTGTGGGACAAGTTCGGAAGAAATCCAATCAGAGCAAATCTTTTGAGGGTAGGTTGATCTATGCAGAGCAACAGCCGCAGAAAGTGCAGGGCAAGAGTTAAACGCAGCAGCAGATCCACAGTCACAGGAAGAGGAGAAAGACGAGTTTGCAGAACTCACACCGTGGTAGCGAGTGCGGCTGGTGTCGGCGAACACAGCTGATATACAAGCCCAGACGGATCGCGGTCGTGTTCGCTGCGTGTATCCGTCCTACGACACAGTATAAGGCCCCATTTACACGACAACAGTTCTGATGAAAACGGAAAAGTCATTCTTTTGCGTTTTTAAAAAGTTCCTTGTTTATACAATAACGCTGTGAGAGCGATCCTCGTACACACGGATGCGCAAAAACAACTGAAAACACTACACTGTACATGCCAGGCCAGTAGATGGCGGTGTAACTTTGCAATGTAACACCAGAGTAGCACCGTGCGCCTGCGTACAAACGCTTTGGTGGCCACCATTGTTGTTGTTTTCCTGTTCGGGCATGGCTGAAAACGTCAAAGTCACGTGCAAAGTGGGGCCGCGTCGTCATCGTTTTCTAAAGAATTTCGTTTTTCTCTGTTTTTCTCAGTTTACATGCAAATGCGAAACGGGAGTTTTCCTAAATCTCCACTCTGGCCGGAGTTTTTAGAAAGAATGGTCTACCTATCGCACAAGTGGAATTTTATGTGTGCCAAATATCATCTTGATATCTCTTGTATTCTTGGGAAAAACACACTTTAAGTATGAAGACATCAGTCTTTTTTGCTGAATCCAAGTGACGCCAACAGTGGACAAAAGAGGTGTCAAAAACTGGCAGCACGATTTTTTAAAAACATTTTTGCCAGCTGTAATGCCCTCACACTGCCTGTTAAACAGGTACTTTTTCTCTATTTGTCTTCACACATTTTTGGAACTAACATAGAGATAGTGTACGTCTACTTTTTCGCAGGGGGGTTACCAAGGGGGGTGGGGGGCTGGGCAGTGCCCACCCTGAGGAAAGCTCTGCCCACCCAATGAAAACTCAAGATAAAAAACTCATTTACTACTACTTGACAGCGGACACATGATTCACAGCTGGAGGCAGACAGCCATTAAGAGAGAGCTTTATGTATGCTTCATCTATCTATCACTATGTGTGATTGGTGGATTCCTTTGCCAGTCTAGTCTGATGTGAAACTAACCAATGGACACTCTCGAATTACTAGGGACCCTCCCATTCTCTTAGTTAGACTGCCGTCTTCGCTTAGTCTGAGTTCACACGTTTATGCTGCTCATATAGGACCTGTGCTTCTTTCAGGGAATTAAAACTTCGCCCATATCGTCTTTTTTGTTGCTACTTCTCACACCGCACATTTTGTCAGGCTTGTTGTTGGACATTAAGGTAATTTGTGTACTAGTTTGTCATCTGTGTGTTTCAACATTTCGAACATCTGTATCATAAGCACTTTGAACATTTGCCAATAGAAATGCATAGTTGGCTCATTAAAAAACAAGCAGTTCCCACTCCTGCAAGTGCTGCCTCTACCAGCAGCCCTGCAACCAGCGAACAGAGCGTGGCGTCCGAGCCGGGCTCTGGGACTGCCTGTGAATCACCAGCAGATGCACCATGCTCCAGCAGCTCTGCACCCATGCTGGGGGCTCAAAACGTCTGTTCTCCCCATGTTCACGCCCCCGTCTCTGCTGTGTCCACTCCTCCAGACTTAAATATGGATCGCCCATCTCAGTCCTTTTTAAGGAGTTATCCTAAGCGGCCATTTGGGAAAAATCAGAGGTGTTTTAACACAGCATGGTATCAAACATGGCTTGAATATTCAGTACTGCGCGGCACTCTGACGAATGCAAATGCATTGAGCAGTACAAAGGGGCATTCCCCATGTTGCATAGGCTGTATGCCACTGCACTTATCATTGGTGTGTCATCAGCTGTATGTGAAAGCTCATTTTCCACATTGACCCACATTCTCACCCCTCTCCGCAGATCAATGCTGCATCCAAGGAAGAGAGATTTAGTCATTTTGGCCAATGAAAAAGACATAATAAAAAATCTTGACATGAATCAATTTGTCAGAATTTCCAAGGCTAGCTGCAGACTAGCCCTGTAAATAGTGTCTGGGTTATATCCTGTTTCTTCCCTAATGACTGCACATCTCCTATTGTTATCATATGTTCTATGTTCTACGTTATTGATGTTTACCTTAGTTTGTTAGCTATCACCTGCAGTCTGTATGTTCTTGTGTTCTACATTTAGTTAAAGGAGGGAAAAAACATACATATAAAAAAAGATGTTTCAAGATGTTGTGCAGGTTGTATTTTCCGCTGATTTAGAGGTTCTTTTTTTGCCCCCCAAAGAGGACAAATGCCCACCCAAGCTTGGCATCCTGGCAATGCCTGTGACAACACAGCACAGTACAGACAACATAATACCACACAGAAACACACAGCATTTAGAAAACAGGCTGCAACTTCAGACAACACAATACATAATTACTCAATGCAGAATGTTGTTGGGCCACTACCAAATAGCCTAGTTAAAAATTTTCCCTCGCCCTTATGGAAAGGACAAACTGTGGAGGCTACATATTACTCTTTAAAGTAAATTTATTTAAGAAAACTAAATTAAGTATGCAGCAAGCTAATCAGTAATGTATATATTCTATGGGTGTAAGAAAACAAAAATAAACCAACCCAAAGTCCGAACAAAGCGGGTAACCTAGAGGGAGGGAGGGACACTTTGACTGCTCAGGCACCTTCTACATGTCGGTGAGGGTTCAGCACAACCCAAACTTACTTGGCTGTCCTCATACACTATATTGCCAAAAGTATTCACTCAGCTATCCAAATCATTGAATTCAGGTGTTCCGATCACTACCATGGCCACAGGTGTATAAAATCAAGCACCTAGGCATGCAGACTACTTCTACAAACATTTGTGAAAGAATGGGTCGCTCTCAGGAGCTTAGTGAATTCTAGCGTGATGCTGTAATAGTGATGTAATAGGATGCAACCTGTGCAATAAGTCCAGTCGTGAAATTTGCTCACTACTAAATATTCCACAATCAACTGTTAGTGGTACTAAAACAAAGTGGAAGCGATTGGGAACGACAGCAACTCAGCCACGGAGTGGTAGGCCACATAAAATCACAGAGCGGTGTCAGCGGATGCTGAGGCGCATAGTGCACAGAGGTCACCAACTTTCTGCAGAGTCAACAGCTACAGACCTCCAAACTTCATGGGATCTTCAGATTAGCTCAAGAACAGTGCGTAGAGAGCTTCATGGAATGGGTTTCCATGGCCGAGCAGCTGCATCCAAGCCTTACATCACCAAGCGCAATGCAAAGCTTCGGATGCAGTGGTGTAAAGCACGCCGCCACTGGACTCTAGAGCAGTGGAAACATGTTCTCTGGAGTGACCAATCACGCTTCTCTGTCTGGCAATCTGATGGACGAGTCTGGGTTTGGCGGTTGCCAGGAGAACGGCACTTGTCTGACTGCACTGTGCCAAGTGTAAAGTTTGGTGGAGGGGGGATTATGGTGTGGGGTTGTTTTTCGGGAGTTGGACTCGGTCCCTTAGTTCCAGTGAAAGAAACTCTTAATGCTTCAGCATACCAAGACATTTTGGACAATTTCATGCTCCCAACTTTGTGGGACCAGCTTGGAGCGGGCCCCTTCCTCTTCCAAAATGACTGCGCACCAGTGCACAAAGAAGGTCCATAAAGACATGGATGAGTGAGTTTGGTGTGGAAGAACTTGACTGGCCTGCACAGAGTCCTGACCTCAACCTGATAGAACACCTTTGGGATGAATTAGAGCGGAGACTGCGAGCCAGGCCTTCTTGTCCAACATCAGTGTGTGACCTCACAAATGCACTTCTGGAAGAATGGCCAAAAATTCCCATAAACACACTCCTAAACCTTGTGGAAAGCCTTCCTAGAAGAGTTGAAGCTGTTATAGCTGCAAAGGATGGGCCCACATCATATTAAATCCTATGGTTTAAGAATGGGATGTCACTCATGTTCATATGTGTGTGAAGACAGACGAGCGAATACTTTTGGCAATATAGTGTATGTTGACAGTACCAGAGCTGTAGTAATTCTGCACCCTCGAAATAATTTCCCTTTGTTAAAGGATGACAACAGGACAAAGAGATTGTCCAAAGAAACTGACATAGTAGCTAGTTGACCAGATATTGCTTCTGTTAAACTTGTCACTTAGGTCATTTCTCCCTGTCAGGCGGAAACTGAAGTGAGAGGCAGCCTGGAAGAGTGCGACTCCTCATCTTGTGTCTGATGGCAGTGTGTCACTATTTGGGAGTGATGTCACAGCTCTGGAAAAAGGTACTGGGGCTTTTTTCAGAGCCCCCCGGAGTCTTGATGTCAGCTCAGGAAATAGGTAGGTCAGGAAAAAGGTCAGGAAATAGGAATCTGTGCTCTCGGTTTAAGAATCTGCGTGCATGGTTTACAAACCATGCTCTTGGATTCAAAATCTGTGCCCTCGGATTATGAATTTTGCACTTGAAATCCAAGAGCACAGTTTACAAATCCATGGACATGGATTCATAATCCCGGGCGCGTATTATGAATCCGAGAGTACGGTTTATAAACCATGCAGATTTGTAAACAGGCATTTGTAAACATTTTAAAACAGATTCACTTTTTCTCAGCTGACCCCAGAGTGGCTCATCTGAGAAAAAAAGGGGGCTGAGGGGCTCACAGTTCATTTTGAACTCTGTTGCCTTTTCTCAGGAAACTAAAATGGGAGACCATGTTCTGATGCAGGGGATGGGGTTTGTAGTGTTGCCTGTTCCACTGCACAGTGTTGCTTGACTGAGGATTGGTCCAAGAAGAGGCTGGCATGGGTGTGAGTCCTGCATTGGCCAATGTCTGTCCACCTCCCATCGTAACATCTTCCCACTGTTACAGGAAAGCATGATGAGAGAGCAGTGTTTTCTGCCCACAGCACATGTGGTAGCATCTGCAGTCACATGTGCTGTGGGCAATGCTGGGGAGGAACTAGTTACATGTAATTAAATTACAAACTAAATGTAATTTTAACCAGTTAGTTACTGAGAAATCTAACTATAAATGGAGGCATCTCTGTATCTCTCTAGTTCAGTTATCTCCATGACAGTACATCAGATTGACTTCAAACTTGGCAGGTGTATTGGAGAGGACCCTCTGGAATGTAGTGTTGAGTATTTATGTTCAAAAGTTGCAAAAATCTATTTTGTGTTATTCTTATGTTGACATGATGTTGGCAAACCGTGAAAGGTGGAACTCACTCTGCTGCTAAAAACTGTCCAAGTTTATTTACTGATGTTCCAAACATGGGCTAGAGCATGGCATTGACGTGGGTGATGCGCAGCCAATCTGCCAGCATTTTTACAGAGCATCAGAGGAAAAACAATGACGCAGTGGGTCGCGTCATCGGTTCTTTCTCTGGCTCCTGTTTAGCCCCTGCTCGCCGTTGGTGCTTGCCTGGAACCGATTTGGAGCCAGTTTGGCCCGTGCTTGGGCGGTGGAGAACCAAAAAACTGGTGCTAAGTCAGGCACGGGCTCTGAACCAGCCCTGGAACCGGTTTGGTGAAAAAGGGGTATCTGTGACCTTGCTTTATAAGACAGACTTGAAGTACAATAAACTGGGGAGAAAAAAACTGAGCCATGCTATCAACAGGAACAAGGAACACAAGGAAACAGGAAAAATGGCATGTTGAAAACCAGGGCTGCCTGAGATGTGCAAAAGCTAAAGGTCCAGTTATGGAATATAGGTGCAGCTTGGAGCATGGAAGCAAAAATGATAAACATGATCATATGATAAGATAATCCTTTATTAATTCCACGGCAGGGAAAAAATAGCCTTGGTAAACGGGAACAATCACACAAAGTTTTGATATTGAAATGCTGAAACATTTTATCGGGGGAAAAACAAAACAAAAAAACCTTCTTTGAATCCCTCTAGATTTTGTCTCAACACATGTACTGACTAGAGGGGTCAACATAAGAATTACTGTGCCCCAACAAAAAATAGCTACATGTAGCTGATTCCTGTGGATAAAAACCTGTCTACTGGGGAGCACAACACTCATACACAAGCTCACGCACAGACACACACACACAGACACACACACACACACACATTATCTAAGCCCCAGTTTCTTCTTCTCTCTCTGTTTCTTGCGGACCACCTCAATGTTGCGGTCTTTCCACATGCTCTTCCTCAGTTTGATGGGTCGGCTACCCACATATTTCCCTGAAGATGGAGACACACACATACAGTCATGCAGATACAGGAATTACAGTTAATAATCAGGATTGAAGACTGTTGCTCACAATGTCAGTGGTAGTTTTAAAAGCTTTTAATATACAAAGTGTTCTGCTGTGTGTGGTGTGTTCTCACTCACTCACTCACTCACAGCTGGATCAGAGATCGATGGCTTTAGAAATAATACTGACCGTTCATCTCTCTCATGGCTCGAACGTAGTCATTAGGATCTTTAAAGCTGACAAAGCCATAGCCTTTGGTCTTTCCCGTGCGCTTGTCTCTCACCACCTGAGGACAGCATAGCAAACTTCAAACTTTAAAGCAGTAAGAACAAAGAGAAAAAGCAGAAACAGCAAGGTGAAAAAGGACTCCAACCTTAGCTTTGAGAAAGGAGGGGTATCGACTGAAGGCTCTGGCCAAGATATCGTCATTCACCTCATTACCAAGATCACCACAGAATATACGGAAATCATCTGTGGAGAAAAACATAGTTGAAGAGCTTAAGACAGCAACGAAAAAGATGATGAGACAGTGCAGTGCTCTAACATGAAAGTTTTGAGTTAAATTTCACACTTTTTAAAAACTTTTATCATACCTGTTGCAATAAAATATAAGATATACAATCAAATATACCAACTTTTCAAGTAAAAAATGTCAACTTTAAATGAAGCTCTATAAGACTACAGGTTGGTGGGACTAGTTGATTTCAGCAGAAAACCAGCATACAGTATTTTATGACCTCTACCATTTTAAAACGCTCTCTTTCACAGAATTTAGGATGTTGAGTTTAGTAAGCGTACAGTAGCCTCTGATTATATTCATACCCCCTGATCAAGATGAAGAAATCCACTGGGTAATCAACATGTGAGTACAACAAGCTCAAAAATGATGCAGAAAATTATTATCAGTACAAATACAGGTTCTCAGAGGGATATTTTTGTTACACAATTTTTTGCTGGACTTCCACTACTGGGGAAGGCCTAGAAACTGACTTGCTGACATTTTTTTCAAAATGGTGCAGCTTCTAGCTAGCTTCCTAGTGGTGATAACTGAACAGGGTCCAGCAAATACAGTCCTTGCTATTGTAGTTTTATTAGAAAACAATTACAATCATTTACAACCTACAAACTATTTTAAATTAAATCCAAAAACAAATCAATGTACAACTTGCAAGATCACTGAAACCTTAAAGGGAGATGATGCAGCCTCAACACAGAGGGCACCCCACCTTGTTATGATGTGGCAGAATGATGAATGTCACTCAGTTTTCAATATCACCTAGAAATGCCTCAGGGCTTAAGGACAACTCTTTTGCCCCAACATAACCCAAAATAGAAGAGTACTAAGCTCCCCTGTGGGTCCTTCCATGTTAGATCATCAAATGGGTGTCTCAGATTTCAATGACATTGATCCCATAGTTAGAAAACCATGTTTATTAACACTTTTCAAATTTCACCCACTTTGGACAAAAAAAAAAAAAATTAATAAATAAATTTATTTAAAGACGCCTTTCTTGGCACTCAAGGTCGCCGTACAGGACACATTTAAAAAACATCAGAACACGTTTGACCAAAATGAAATTTTGGTGAATTTTCGAAGTGGGTTACTGTCTACTCTACAAATTTTGACTTTGTTTGACATGCATCGTATGTCGATTTGCATTCTGGCACACCTTCAATGTGCTGTAACTTTATTAATTTTGATCCTAGAGTAGTGAAACTTCACATACACTACTCACAAAAAGTTAGGGATATTTGGCTTTTGGGTGAAATTTATGTAAAATGTAAAATGTTCACGCTACAGTGATATTATATCATGAAAGTAGGGCATTTAAGTAGAAGCATACACTGGTGATTTCCTCATCTCAAACAATTTCAATATCCATCAACAACAGTGGTGGATATACCACAACAAAAAATGTCAGTGTCAATAACTTGTCATGTGCCCTTGAGCATCAATTACAGCTTGACAACGACGTCTCATGCTGTTCACAAGTCGACTTATTGTCTGCTGAGGCATGGCATCCCACTCTTCTTGAAGGGCGGCCCTCAGGACATTGAGGTTCTGGGGTACAGAGCTCCCAGCCTCTACACGGTGACTCAGCTGATCCCATAGGTTTTCTATGGGATGCAGGTCTGAGAAAGTGCAGGCCACTCCATTTGAGGTACCCCAGTCTCCAGCAGCCATTCCCTAATGATACGACCTCGATGAGCTGGAGCATCAAACACCTGATGTGAATTTTGCCGTTAAACTCCTTGTTAGAGAACAGCAACTTGTGCAAAAAGTACTGAAACATTGAACAGTTGGACATGTGCATTCAAAAGGTTACAGAAGGTCACATTAAGTTCACCTGTAAAGGTTAGAATGCATTTTAGGTTCATCCTGAAATTTCACCCGAAAGCCAAATATCCCTAACTTTTTGTGAGTAGTGTATTTACTAAATGATAGGTGCTAAATCAGATTTTGTTGTTGCTTTCTGTCTACAATATAAGGAGCAACTCAGGACCAATCTTTGATTTTTTTTTTTTTTGTAACAGTTTTGTAACAGTTGTAACAATTGTAACAGTTTTAGAGCACTTTGAATATATCGAAAATCCATGTAATTTACAAGCTTTCAACTTTAGTGTGCAACACATAATAAAGTTTCATGACAGTGAAAAATGAAGATGAATTAATTTAATGAATGAATTGAATGAATGAATTAAAACAAATCAGGATATGGTCATTGCTGGAGGAAATAAGAGAACTCCTTGGTTGATCACTATCGCACCTTTTGGGACTGTGCTGTAATTCGACCCTGGTGGTTGGGTAGTAACAGAGATTAAATCAATAATCGACATAGAGATTAATCCTAATTTCAGCACAATATATTTAGGTGAAATTCCACCCAAACTTACATCTCATGACAAATACTTTCTCCTGATAATGCTCACAGTTAGTAAAAAAGCCACAACTAAGAAATGGCTGACTAAAGAACCTCCAACAAAATTAGAATGGATAGGGATTGTAAGGAAATTTACAGTATGGGAAGGGTGACCTTTGAAACGGTGTATGGATAAATTTGCTAATTATTGGATAAAATTGTTGATACATTCTGGTTGGAACTGAGGCCAGAGTGAACTGTGTAGAAGTGGATGGACAGACAAGACATTTGCACACTGTGTACTGTGTGCCTGCCTGCTGCACCCTTGCAATGGACACCTGTGCAGACTGATTCTCACCTGGACTCCTTTGTATTTTGGATTAAAACTGGCTGTGCATACTGTTTTTCTCTGAAATTAGTAGAGCAACCCTTCTCATTTTGCAATTTTGTTACCAAAGTATTGGAGCTGATGAGCTGACCCCTGAGAACTGTTTGTTTTATGTCTGTGCTGGCTCATGTTTGTTCTAAAGCATGATAAAAACAGAGTTTAAAAGTGTGTTTTACAGGCCCTGCAGCTGGCTCTACCTGAATCCCACTCGAGTAGACTCTGGTCCTCCCAGCACATCCCTGCTGCTGTACGGATACACTTCTTCACCTTCTCAGCCTTGCCCTTCTTTTTATCCTCCGTAGTACTTTCTGCAGGCTGGGCCATCACAGTACAGGACAAATACACAAACACAAATTATATCATATATTTCTGTCTGAAGACATTAATAAGTTAATTCAAATTTATTTACATCACTGACATGTCAACCAATCTATTTAACAATCAAAACACTTGCATGAAGAGTTGGAGAATATGAAGCAGACATTTTAACAAGTCCTGGTTTCAGCACTTTTTAAAGGAGTGGCCACTGTGTGGCCGCAAAGCAGCTGCTTCTCATACGATTCCATAGGATTAAAAAAGGTGGTGGCGGTTGCAAAAAACACTGTGTTATTATATTCAACTTGCAACAGTGACTGGTGGATGAAAAAAAAAAATAAATAAAATGAAAAATACCCCCTACTGCAAATATTTACCCACACCTGGTCAGTTCTAATTTATTGTTATTTGTTTCTGTTGTATTGCCCCAGAAAATTTTTATCATAGCTGTATTTTGGCACTTGGATATTTTCTCAGTACTAATTTGGTTCTTTTTACAGTGTCATAAACACCTGGAAAAGATTTCTCATCAGAAGTGACATTAACAGTGACAACTGAAGACCATATTATTATTATATTGGCATTAGATGCTTAAAGCAGTGGTTCTCAACCTTTTTGGGGTCCTGGAGCACCTGAATATTTTTGATCGACCCTGAGGAAAACGCCCCTCTCATCAGTCCCCTGCTGGCCTGCACTCACATTACCTAAAGCCCAAACGCACCCAAGCACGATTGCCCCCAGTGTGCACGTCATCACGTTAAAATACGACAACAGGCATGTTTCGACGTCATCATAAATCAATGTAGTTCAAATACATTCATCAGGTTTTCCTTTTAACTAAAAGACGTTTTTGTTCCTTTTAATCAGAGACGGGATGTTTATTTACCTTGACAGTTTCAGAGGTAACTTCCTCCTTCTTCAGAAAGGTCCAACTGACAGCCGGAGCGGCACCTGTCAGATCCGGCAGACCAGACCTGGTGCCGGCACGGTGCTAGCCAGCACCAGGTCTGCTGGATCTGACAGGTGCCGCGCACACAGACTCCTGTACTTTCATTATAAACCAACTTTTGTTTATATGTGGTTGCATCAGCACAACGGACACAGACACAACACGGCCATTCGCTGGTAATCGCTGCACGCATTAAACAATTTTGCAGGGCAGGAGGACAGTTGCATGATTTACATTGAATCCACGTTCGCGCGCTGCGTGCGTGACCGTGCATGTGCTCGTGTATGCGCCCGTACTGTGCTGAAGCACACCCCTGCCAGCTGTGCCAGAGCAGGGGAAGTGAACTGTATTCAAGCACGGAACGGAGCGATCACACTGCTCAAAGAATCCGGATATCGGGGCAAACGTGCCTGGGCGGTCCTTACACTTGTGAAACAGATGAAATTAGAGAAAAAAAGTCCTGTTGCCCTCTGTAGTTTAGGTAGATAAAGGTCTCAGTCACATTTGAGTAAAATAATCTTATTTCTATAAATGTTATAGAATCTTTTTAAAAAGATATTTTATTTTCACGGAACCCCTTGCAATTACACGACAAACCACTAGGGGTCCGCGGATCCCCGGTTGAGAAAAACTGACGTAAAGAACAAAATTACACACACTGTGTATTAAAGAAAAGAAGCTATAACAAAAATAATCTCATTATGATACGGTGTGAAACAATTTGAGATATTCAGATATATTTCAGTTTTAACTGAGCATTTAAAAAATGGATTTGTATCGCTTTTAAATAAAGTATTCCTAAAAAATAAGTATCAGCTCCATACACAAATATTATTACTTTGTGACAGACACTGAACACATTTGTGTGAGATACCTCGGTGTGGGAGGGTTCTGCGTCAGGCATGCTGGGTCCAATGACACTGCTGTTGTCTTCACTTTCCTTCTTGTCTAGCAAACCTGCTGCCAGCACTGCTGCCTGCTGCTCTGCAACTCGCACTGCCAGTTCCTCCTAAAAACAACACGTACATTGATCTATTTATAGATTCATCTGAAAGAGTGACAGGAGATGCTTTGTGTTAGATGGCTCCCTTCCATCAGCAAGTCATCAGCACGTAAACATAAACAATACAGAACAGAAAAGACTGAATAAATCCAAAACTCAATTCCAGTAATGTCAATTAACCTCACAAAACCCATAAGAGACACTCTTCCCTTTCCAGTAAGAACATCCCCCCTCTACAAGTGTACTGGCAACCTATGATGAATCCATTATATAGCATGGCTATCTATATCATATCAGCAGTCTGATGTGATCAATGATGATTATTATTACTGGACAACAGAGGGAGAGTTAACTGTGAAGAGTGGATGTGGTAGCTCTGTAAATGCCATATCCAGCAAGCTAATGTGCTAATGTCAAACCATGGAATTGTGTGTTTTTTGTTTTCCTTTTAAATTAACAAAATGAGATTTGATTTTCAAATGGAGTAAACAAGGAACTAAGATGAAACTAAGAGCAGTTCAATGATGGGCGGAGCTGCTTTGTGTGCGTGCCAAATTGGCTGGTAATTTTGCAATGTTACATGCAGTTCATTTTTACCCACATTTGGCGGGCTGGCGGGTGTTAATTTCAAACCCTGTGTACTTGGTTACTTTCCACCACTGGTAACTGAGTTGACACCCCCCGCCCCCACCCCACCCCACCCTGCTTCACACTCATACAATTACATACAATCACTGACCGCTGCCCAGTAGGGCCACAATCTTCTGCTGGTGGTCAAAGAGCAGTTGAGGGTTAAGGACCATGTTCAAGGACACTTTGACAGTTGGTTTTTTTTTCAGATTAGTACCTGATCTTGTGTGTTTCTATGGACACAATATGTCTGAATGTCTTTTGATGGTGCTACTGAATACCAGGGTGGCATGGATCTGTAGCTGTTGTTTCCTTGCATGTTAAATACCATTCTAGCTTGTCTTTGTGCTCTGATGTCAGGTCTTTTAGGTCCAGATGGGGCAGGAGGGGAACAATATACGGTGGGTGCTGCCTGGATGATTGATGGCGTTGGTTTGATGGAAGGTGGAGCTGCTGGTCTGGTGGGTGTGGCTGAAACCATGGGGGCCATATCACTAACCTAGGTGATAGATAATATACAGAGAGACACAGAATGTAAGTCAACAGGTAAGAGTCAAGGACAAATAAAATTTAAAGTGACAGTTTTGATTCTTACTCCTATAGTTGGATTTGCTGCTTCATGCGAGTGTACTGCTCCAAAATGAATGAAGTAGATACAGACCAGAAAAACACACACAACACAATTCTGAGCAGCAACACAAAGCTTTCTGAGATGAAACTTCCAGGCATGTTGCCACACCTCACTTAATAATATCAAAAAAGGGGTTTAGCATCAGCTGTTAATTTGATTAGACTCAATGTGCCTGCAAAGAAGTTATTTAAAGCTCAACAACAGGTAACAAACAAAAAATCAACCTTGCAAGTGTTAAATTAATGGGGGTATAATACATACGTAATATCATGGATGTATGGATGTAATATCATTATGCATGAACACAGCACCTCACCACTAGCTTTTTAAAGTAGCTATTGCCTTGGAAACATCTCCATCATCCTGCTGCTAAGATCACTGATGCTATGTTCACTTGAGCTCAGATCTCTGAATTTCTGTCTTGTATATTTCTAAAATGCTACAACAAAGTGTTCACAGTGTCAGCTTGTTTGTCAAGTAAGCACTGAACTCAGAAACAACATCAGCTTTGTCAAAACTTATCTTATTAAGATGTCATAAAATATTGCAAGGCTCTTACTTATCCCTCTTATCTCAATGGTAAGGATCTCTATACTTGTGGGGTTTCCCAATAAATACTTAATATGATCTGAATAAAATCCCTTTTTGGTATGGTGTGTTTTTCTGTCACCTCATTTCTGTATTTCTAGTTTCTATTAAGCATGATCATGTTCATCATTGCTTTCTTTCTAATTGAATAAGGCCTTGTCAGTTTGCAATAGCACAAAGTTTGCTGTGGCTAAGCCAAGTCTTTATACTGCTGCAGAATTGATCTGTGACCTGAGGTGTTGTGGTCATGTGCTGCATGGGCTGAGGAGCACCCTGGGGTGTCTGGCCCTGAAGGGATGGAGGCAGCATCATGGGAGGAGGTGGAGGAGGGCGCGGGAGAGGAGGAGCCATCATGCCATGGGAAGGAGGACCACGCATTACTTGCATCCTTTGACCACCTACACATACACACAGACACACACAAAATTAGGATAACAATGCTAAGTGAATGTGTTGTGCTACAAGGTGGTAGACAAACATGTTGCTGCTCATAGAAATATGCATTTTGTCTCTGCACTTCTACCACACATTGTTTATTAATTTGATCATAAAAGCGTACTTCAGTAGAAACAGGTTATAATTAATTTGAGAAAACTGAAAAATTGTTGTTACTTGGGCTGCTACAGTAGGGAAACAATGACTAAACTACCTCTGTAAAAAGTTCTTCCTCCCTCTTAAAGCCAAATCTAATAGTCTCTTTATAGTCTCTTTTGACTGCAGATTACATGACCTAAATGGTGGACAGACTGACTGACCAACAGACTGACATTGCCATCTGTAGAGCCACCAACAGCATGGTACAGCAAGCTGTGCTACCCAGGTAAGGGTATGTTGAGGATGTTTTTTCCACCCTGAAAAGAAAGTTGGCTTAAAGGAAGAATGAATAGGATTCTCCTAAAAAAAACTATGTATAGATTCATACAATATGAATCCCTGCAACCCCAGCTGCAACCCCTCTCAATCATCATGTGAGCCACTAGAAGTGTGTGTTGATGTGTGTAATCTTCAGAGACGCTGCCCTCTGCCTGGATTTTCTTGTTTTGCTGAGCTCGGGACTTTTGGGCATTGGCCTTTGGGCAGTGGGTGTGTAGCTCTCAGCCAATAACAGCACGCAGTGCTTAACTGACAGCATGACATCAGATAGGAAACTATGAAAATTGCAGACGTGGACTGCAGAAAAAGTGAGGTGAAATGGCAAGTGGACAAAGCTTGTTCCAAGAGAGTGGATTTGGGCTTGGCTTTCACCTGCTGGCGAGCACTGAGGGAGAGGATGAGGATGAAGAACAACGCACTGTTGGCATGTTTTCTGTTGGACAGATAGGTGCTGACAGGCCAAAGTATTTTCCTAAGACAGCGACAGTGCTCTTCTGTTGCCGTCCTACAAAATGAAAACTTGCTGCTGGCGGTTAGCTTAGCCAGTGGCGGCCGACTTTGACTGCTATGTTTACAAACCGCAACAATAAATCCTACTCATTCTGCCTTTAAAGCAGAGTGATACCTTATTTCAAGTAGTCTTCTACTGGTCGAGTAGGTGATTGCATAACAAATAGTTTATTACTCATTGACTCATGCCCATGCCAACTGCATACTAGAGGCCATTAGCCCACAGTGGCTCAAACCCAAAGGTTTAAAATAGGGCTGTCAAAGTTAACCTTAATACATTATTAAAACATTAATTCAAACTAATGCAATGCTCAACTTTGCTTCACATTTGACCGTTAACCCTACTCAACATCAAAGAGACAGTGCATGCTACCAGCACTGAGCTACTCAATACCAATAACAGACAAAAATGAATGACAAGGCAACCTGTGGCCTGCTGGGTGGCAGGTTTTCAAGAAGCTTTCCAGTGGATCTCTGCAGGGAAATTAACTCATATGTGCATACTGCAACACTGAAATGTCATATCGGAGCACAAGTTTAAAATAAAATATAACTGACAAACATGTTTTGATTTCTTCCAGAGATGTGTCAAGCAGCGATGCTCAAACCACAGTTGTGGAGGATGTAACCTTGGGGCAAACCTGTCAACACAGCAAAACTGAGCAATGTGGTTGCTGAATGGATTGCCATGGATTATAAAATCATCAGTGCTTTTGAAGACAACAGGCTGATAAACATCATACAGATTGGGTTGGGCAATCTATCACAAAAACCCCATTGAAGAGAAACGATTCTTTCCAAAATACACTACACAATAGTGAAAGGTAAGTAATTTCATAAATTTTGAATATGTGATTAATCATGATTAATCCATGATTACCTTGGGATTAACATTATTTAAAAAAACTAATCATTTGACAGCCCATGTTTAAAAACAGTGAAGGGAAGGCAAAACTGCGGCAGAACTGGATATGTTGACTAAATCTATTCTAACAAGCTGTTAGTTAGTGCCAATGTTATACTGAAAAAGCATTCCAAAGTCCCTACAGGTCACTTAAGACTGGTAGGTCAGATTTAACTGGAGGGTGATAATCCAGTTTACCCAAGCAGGTGAGTTAAGAATGGAACGTAACAAAATACTGCATACTGGTAATCTTACCAGGTCTCTGCAGGATGTGAGGGACGAAGGCTGGTCTCATCATTGGAGGAGGAGGCGGACGTACTGGGGGGACTGGGACAGACAGGTTAATCATGAATGGAAATGATGTATGTCAAGCACACTGCTCTCTAATTGACTGCTACACGACGAGATTCATACAAGACCAGGCTCAGGTACAATAATTGTAACATTTATTTATGCAAATAAATGTTAAGTTTATTTATATACTGCCTTTGTCAGAATTTTGTTTTAAAGAAATTTATTTACTACATAATACACATTCTTCCAATGTTTCCCACACTATATTATACTTGAACAACCCACCCAGGTACATAACTGAAGGCATTCAGGGTAACAAGACTTTCAATTGCAGAGACAAAGACACACACAGTCGTACCCCTTGTCTAGACTGCAGGCGTGTCAGACACCTTTTTTGTACTTGTGTTCACAAAACTGATACACTCTTATTTAATCTACATAGCTGTCTGCACTGGCTGCGTGCAGACTTAACGTCTCACA
Organism: Myripristis murdjan; assembly: GCF_902150065.1. Lineage (NCBI taxonomy): Eukaryota > Metazoa > Chordata > Actinopteri > Holocentriformes > Holocentridae > Myripristis > Myripristis murdjan. The sequence goes on along the minus strand of NC_043995.1, from coordinate 1,030,903 downwards.
GACATAACGATGACCTGAAGCGTTTATTGACACTTGAAGTCTACTTCCCTCCGTTTTTGCATATTGGGCTCTGATCACCTCCAAAATGCGGTTGACCTACACTGGTTAAAATAGTTTGAGTTAAAACATTAAAATAAGGTGGAGAACTAGAATTAAAATGGTGAAATAAATACCAGAAATAGTCAACTGTATTTATTTATTTTTTTTTTTTAAATAATTTCATTAGACAGTTTTCTTTGGAAACCCCACCCTGTCATACCACCATAGTTACAGTGTCATTCTATGGGAAACACTGATTCATATACCACACTTAAGGTCACGCTACATCAAATACCAAACTACATTATGTGAATATTGTATGACCTGGTCTGCATGTCTCTGACTGTGGCAGGAAACCAGAGGTTCTGGAAGAATGTGTGAATGTGTATATGGTTACCTGGTCCTACAAAGGCTGGAGGAGGAGGACCGACAAAACTGGCAGCTCTGGCTTCAAGTGTCTGCTGGACCTGAGAGAAAGTAACAAAAACACAGTGAGAGAAAGTGAGAGGTACTAATAATAAATATAGCTGCAAGTAACAATTCCATGGTTTGAGCATTATTTTGACCTTATTTTTTATTTTGGTCTACCTTTCTTAGAGTTGTTTGAAACTATTGTAATTGTTATGGTTTAATTATTCATCTGTTTTTCTCTGCTAACAGTAACTGGATCTAAGAAACTGTGAGACCCAAAGTGACCAAAGTTGAGCCTGATATTCAGACTGACAGCTGTTAATATTTGTTTTGTTTTTCTAATTGTTTGTCTCTTGTTGATGCATATCATTCATAACCTCAACAATGTAGCTGGTTTAATGAGGACAAACCCACCTCTGCAGCAGTGCCTATTGCTAATCTTAAATGCAGTCCATCAGTCCATTATTAGTCTAACATAACCAGAACTACTGTGTCACCACACAGTAGTTTAGTGCTGTCCCAACGCTGAAGAAAGGTCTAGCTGAACCCACAGTCATTCTGAAAAACACTGTTTTTCTGTAAACCAGTGTCAACTGTCTTGGGTGACACTGAGTCCAGGGTGCAGCAACTGTACCCTTGCAAAACAGTCTCGGGAGTTATCGGAAGGGAAGCAGAGTGTCGACTGAACCAGTCACCCAATCCAGGCTATGCAGGCTTATGCTCACAGTCTACAGTCGAGTCAGACCAGCCCATTATACATGTCTTCTTTTAAAATGGGACTCCCATTTTTAAATACATCTTGAAATTCCAGACAAAAACCAGTTGCAAACAAGTTTAGCATTTACTATAACATACTTTGCTTTGATTACTTCTATAGCAATTGGTGCAAGAACCTATGCTGCTTTCAGGGGAAGTCGGACCATGGAACATCCGTGTTACAGATGCACTGACTAATTTTTTTGGCTGATTCTGATATCCGTTTTTTTCCAAGTCTGACTTGCCGATTCTGATTTTTGGCAAATCCGATCTTTTAACTTGACTTTAATGAGAAATTCCCAAATCTTATCAGTTTCAACAGGTCTCAGAACAAAAGAATAATATTACAAGGCACCAAATCTCTAATTATGTTGTTCCAAATGATTTTGAAGTTGATCTCCCACGGCTAACTTTATGCTTGAATACACTGCAAATTGCAAGTTTGTTAAATTCTCCATTTACTGTAAAATACTTCCACAGCGCCAATATGTTGTGTGAATGTATGTAATTGAACCATGTGCGGCGCCCGAGTGTAATGCTGCGTTCACATGAAATCCGACAGACAGAAGACGGCAACCTAGATATCAACTTTACAGGAACCTTCCTCCTACTCGGCCCTCTCAGTGGAGACACAGCAGTTAAGAGGGCCAAGCGAGAGGACGTTCCTGTAGTAGCTCCTGCCCCCCAAATACTACCAGGAACCTTTTGGTGGAAATGGGCCTATTCAAATAGACAAGAGCAGGACAGTAAAATTTGTGGAAGCTGGCAGAGAATAGCAGCAAATGTAATGATCTTTGTAAGGAATACAACATCACCATAGCAACATATCTACATGCGTGTTTTGTTTTGCCATCCTGCTGTTCCATCGGACTCCTGTGCCATCGTCTCCCAGATTGCATGTGAACGCAGCATAAATGTTACCGGCACACCGTCAGCTAAACCGAGGCTGACCAGCTGATCACCAGTCATGGCCGATCAGGCAAAAAATCGTCTGATTCCGAGCACAGGCCGATTGATCAGTGTATCTCTAGTAAATGTCTGACCTGCGATAACATGGTGTTCACCTTATAATCACAGGAAAACTTAAAGCTGTCCAGTGGAAGAAATTCTGGTTTTTCTTTTGTCCTCTGTCTGTGTATATTCTATCACACATACATATCATGCAGCAATCACACGTCCCAGTACAATAGCACATCAGTTTCAATATACTTATGACTGTACGACTCTGTATGAAGCAGTCTGAATCATTACTAACCTGTCTATAAGTGTTGGTGCCTATGATGGGTCGCACTACTGATACTGCTGGGACAGCCAGAGCTACAGGTACAGCCTCCATCACAGGTGGACTTCCTGACACTGGTACTGGACCACCAAGAACCTCCTGCTCAAAACTATATAGACAGAGAAAGAGAGAGAGAGAGAGAGAGAGAGAGAGAGAGAGAGAGAGAGAGAGAGAGAGCCATGATACAGTCATATACAATATAGTTGAAACATACAGGTGTCTGGACCTGCTGTGCTTCAGAAGCGGGATGTGTTGACAGGGTCAGACAGTCCATGCTGAGGCACCACCAGCCTCTTTTTAATAATGGAAAATCCATGTATTGCAGTAGCTGTACTCACAGAGCCATCTCAGCCTCCATCTCTTTCAAACGCTCTTCTCCAGATTTGAGTGCCATTCTGTGACAAAAAAAAAAAAAATCAATTAATTGGAAACCAGTTTGAAGGGAGAAATTAAGCCTACTATAATTCAGTCAGCAGTAGTAGTACGGTCCCACTGATGACCTGATAAAAATTTTGCTAAACATCAACAAACTCAAACTTAGTTGACTCTAAAGTTTGAGTGGTTATTGTAACACCGTTAGTTAGCCGGATAGGTCCTCCTCAATGGCAGTTAGCCATTAACCGTTAGCATGTGAAGCATCCAGCCTCAGTAACGATGAGAGGAAGAAAACTTCACTACTGGCCCACATACCAGGAAGTGAAACAATACCACATTTTTTTCAAAATGGGTAAACTATTTCTTTAGGGTTACGTGAAGTGAAAATACATTATTCATAGTGCTAATAACCAACTATTAAGTTATTTCAATGATATCTAGCTAACATACGTTGAATTTATATTCACATAAAACGTTTGTGTGATTAAAAGTGGCTCTTGGTGGCCGCAGCTCAGTGAGTGGAGCTTGTTTCGGTTGTCCTGTTCTAGTTCACACAGCTGCGGTGAGAGGGAAGCTAACAGTTTAGTGTTAGCGATGCTAGTTCGCCTTCTACGGTGAGCTCCTGTTATTTACCTCGCAGACAGCAGGGAGTGGAATGAGGGGGGCGTAAGCCTGTAGAGAAGTATTGCTACTTTACTTAATAACTAACGATCCAAGCTGAAATCACGTAAAGAGGCATTAACCACCTTTACCGACAGAAATACAATCGCAGTCCGGCCTGGTGCTTGTTAGCAAGCTAATAGCGCCTAGCTGTCGCGTCGCTCGCGTCAGTCTCCAGACCGGAAAAACAACACTGTCGAATCAGGAGCGACTTCCTTTAGCACGGATACCTCTGTACCCTTGGATGCCTGACTTAAAAGGCCTTTTAGTCAAAACTATATTTGGCTTGACTTGTCTGTTTAGATATGTATTTTTTCTGTCTTCTGTTTTTGTCCGCACCTGATCCAATAGGTCTAATGAGAACATGTTAAAGCCATGCCGTTTGTAAACACGGAATTTTTCCTTAGAAAAGACAAGCGCTAATATTACATTTAATGCACAATATAGTAAGACTAGATCTACGGGACAACCAACAGAGAAAGTCGGTACTCAATGGCAAGACATTGAGTACCGTCTTGATGTGCTTCCTGCAACTATATAGAGGTGTATTATATGAGGCAGAAAAAAACTTCAAAATCTACTCCTCATTTTGTAATAATTTCCACATATTTGTCTATTCATTTGCTTTTGTAATAAATTTGTTAAATTGTAAAGAAACTTTATGGACACCCTGTATATTGTTATTGTATTTTTCTTCATCGACCAATGGAGGGCGGTGTATAGGAACTTCCGCCCACGACTGCCTTGGGAAGAAAAAGAAGAAGAAGAATTAGACGAAAGCAGCAGTACAATGACAGTGGACATGAAAAGCATGACGAGCTTGTGAAACGCCAGTACAGGTCAATGTAGTTCTCGTAACAGCTTCAAGGCTTTTAGCCCTCTCACGTTCAGTCTTCAGAATTGCTTAATCTAAGAAGGTAGGCGTCTACACTTATTCTTGTTTAAAAGTGTCAGGCACATTTGGTGGGCGTAAGGTTATGTTACGTGAAATGGTTAGCTGTCGCACAGATGGGCAGGTTTTTTCCACGTTGTCCATAATGAAAAGGTGGATGTAGTTGACTGTTGAGGTCACCGGGCTGCTGTCATTTAATCAGAGCATCAGTCCAGCAGGCTATGGTTTTGTCTCATTTCCTCCTTGAAACCACGTCTACCCGATACACAACTTTTTAAGTTACTTCTTGTAACGTTAGAGACAGATTTTCAACAGTGTGTAGTTCACTAATTTCTTACATTATTATTAGATATGCAGGTAGACCTAACGTTACTCTGTTGGATGAGTTTCCGAAAGGCAGACTCGCTGTTTGAAATGGGAGGGCAGCCCACCAGGTTGTGATGTAAAGAATGATGAGTGTCATATGCATAGGAAGATATTTGACCAACTGTCCTACTAGTTTTAACGACCGCGGAGGACAACGTTGTCATCATTTTCTTAATAGCCACTCTGCACAGACTGTAAACAATTCTTCTAAAGTTGCATGCAGAGACATTTCAGAACATGGGCTGTCATTAAGCAGCTGTGGCAGTTAGAAACACAGGTTTAGGTTACATTAGCCAATGCCAATACTGTTTTTGATTATGTTTCTGTTGCAATTGTTCAAGGGCTATTGTAGGGGGAAAATATGTAGATAAAAACTCAGAATTTCCAAGGGTAAAGATGTAAATTTGGTAGAAACACTATTAAAAGTGTTCCCTGAGATTAACGCCATCAGTTTATGTGGAAAAATTTAACATGTAACATTTACATGGCCAGAAGTGGTGGCTGCCCCATCATAACTTTGTGCGACAATACAGTTCACATTGCTCCATAAAATCCTTAATATAACCATAAAGTGCCTCTGCTTATGCTCTTTCAGAACAATCCACAATCTAAGAAATTGCTTTTATTTCCAGCTCCTCTTCATGCCCCATCTCATGCACACTGTCATTTGCTCCTGCTTAAAAGAATGTGCTCTGACCACAAATTTTCCTCAACACTGCTAATGACGTTGTTTTTCATGATTTTCACTGCCATTTCCAACATTTAATTTTGAGTGTCTTGGCTAGTAATGTTGAAGGGGCAATTAAACCTGGAACGGAATCCCTCAATATGATTTAGGCTATTACCATTTAGCCCACATAGCTCCAAAAAGGTTGCCAAACTCACAATTCTTTGTCTCCCAAGTCAGCAGTAATGTGGGTCAGATTCCCAGCACTAATTGCGATTGGTGGGATGTTAAATGAAATTGGAAAGGTAATAGGCTACTTGATTTTGATGAGGCTAGCCTAGACTATGAAAAAAATTATAAACATATTACACTCTCAATTACAAAATGTAATTTGTATTAGCAATATTTTTATGCATGGGCAGATTTTTTTTTGTTTGTTTTTTTTTTTTTGGCCTAGTTCTAAGACCTTCTAGCAACTTCATCCTGGTGCTGCATTGCCACCAGGTGGGTGCAGCCATAATGACACACACAATACCATAATCCGAGCAAGACAAGGATGACACAAATGTTTTTATTATGTTATTAAAGAAATTTTACTAGTAACTAGGGATGGGTGGCATTTCATTGTACAGCTGTGTACTGAAAATTTAAGCCTAATAGGGCTAATAGTTTCCTAAATAAGTTGCAGACAGAACACAAACACAATAGTGCTAATGCTTTAAGGAAAACTAATATGGATGACTTTATTACAGTGAATGAAATACTGGTGTGAAGATAGTTTGAATCATTTTCATATTGTAGTGTAGTGGAATGAATGAAAACCAATGGCTGGATAAAAGGTAGGAAAAATGCCATCAGAGTTCTAAAATACAACTGCTTTCCTTAGGAAATGATTAGCAGGAATGCAAAGAATATATATTTTGTAGATATTACACAAAATATCCAAAATTACCGGTATGATCCACTCCAAAGCGGTATCTGGCGGAGGGTTCAGTAAATGTGGATTAAGTGCAGCTGCAGTTGGGCATTTTCAGAAATGGGTCTTCCACTCTTACTTAGTGGTGGTTGAATGTGCAGGCAAGATGCCCTGTGTGTTACTGGGACAAAGCCAGGGACTTCAATCATTGCGTGCACATGTTTTGTGCAGCACTGTATCACTTGCCCCTCACTCCGCCAGCATCCAGACCAAAATATATTTGGGGTTAGCTTCAAAATATTTGGGCCTGAAAACCTTAATAACTGTCCCTACAATGACATTTATGCCCAGTAACCACCATAACGTAAATACAGGGCTAAAATCCAAGATCAAAAACACTGACCTGAGATCTAAACCACAAAAACAAGCCAGAGAAGGAAGTTGGAGTTAAAGTGACCAAACAGGGCCACACCCTCACTTGCAATTCTATTGTTTCTCATTTACGTTTTCTATTCCTTGTTTACACACACACACACACACACACACACACACTCATATATGTACCATATATGTTTTTGTTTATATGTTAATCTACAAAAATAAAACAAATTAAAGAAAAAAGTAATTTACAGTGTGTTATCATAACAGGCTTTTCATGCCTTTTCCCTTTCAGTAGCCTATCACATCAACAGTAGTGAGGAAAAACATGCAGCTTTAGTTTGTAGACAAAACTAAGGTCTATAAGTGGCCTGGCTGGATAGTTAAGTACTGCCTGGTCCAGCATTATAAGCCTGTTAGTTATGTTCACCCCTTAGGCCTAATTTTGGTTGGTCATATGTTTAATGAGCAAATACCAGTGACAATGAAAAGAAGAAATAAATGAGGCCAGTTGAAAACAACTGAAAGCAGAGAGGTGGTCTTTCTGTTGCAATGTGATGGAATGAAGCAAAGTGATAAACTGTTGTTCCTTATCATTATCAACAGGCCTTTTACAGTAGACCCCACCCGCAACACAGCACTGCAGAAACATCGACTCTACTTGTCTCTACTACATTGCGGTCTTTCATTGAATCTGTATTTGTTCTCATTTGTCTTTGCGTATGTTTGCTCAGAGTGAATGAAGACTGTAGCGGTGCTTGGAGGAGGGATCGGGGGTTTGGCAGCATGTTACTACCTCTGCAGGAGCCCCCAGGTTACCAAGGTAATACACACACCCATGCCTTCACACACCTGCACCAACTGTTGTTTTTTTTAGAGTTTTTCTTCATACTGGTTTTTATTGCCATTTTTTAATTTTCTTTTTATTGGCAGCCAGAAAGTTAATAAATGACAAAAACAAATACTTTACTTCTCACCTGTTTTAACAATCGTGTATCACAATAAAGTCAGGTGTTTAAAGGGTAGAAACAAATGAGCAAACAGGGAGAAAAAACAGTTGTTGCCACTACATTCGTCATCAAAATGATCATCTCAGCTGTGTGGGAGAATCTTTTGCTTTACCTCTCCTTTACGGTCCCAGTCCCAATTTAACCAGTTAAAACTCAAATATGGTGGCAAGAGAAAAAAATAGATTCAAAGGTAATTTCCATTAGATACATCAGTGAGACAGTTATCTTAATGCTATGATGCAATCTGTTGCTCTATGTTTTCTATGTACGCTCAGTAACACTCTAACCAAATGGATATCACAAATGGTAAAGAGAGGAGAGGGGGAAAAAAACTATACTAGGCAAAAAAGTTCTGCACCGCTTTTTCAGTCTATAATTTCTCCCCTTTATTTATACCCAATAGTGTGGTATCTTATACCGTTGTAAAGCCTGGTTCATCCTCTCTCCAGTGAGGTACAACTTGTATGGATCCTACATTTCTGGAATGAGTGACACTGGTAATTGTGTGGGAAGCGACCAATTTTTTTTTGAGAAAATCCCCTGCAATATTTTTTCAGTTGATCATTTGTCCCATTCAACAATACCGATTGGTATTGTCTTTTATACCGTTAGAAAGCCTAATTAGTCCCCTTTTCAATGAGAAATAAGTTG
>NC_043995.1:952500-1020000 GCF_902150065.1 Myripristis murdjan | reverse complement strand
TTTCTCCTGCAGATTGAATCTCAGTTAATATTCGAGATTACGGAAAGGAACACATAAAGATGGAAATATACAACATAATAGCTGCATGCACTGGACTAGATCATTTATCTTTCATCTATCATCCAATTTTCTTTGAATATTATGATTCTTTAGTTAAATCAAGGGGTTCTTGAAACAACAAGCTCGAGTATTTTCTCTGCCTCACTCTGTCTTTCTTTTTCTCTCTCACAGCCTCTATCTCACTCTCTCGTCACACTAACCTTTTCTCCCTTTGTATCTCTGCAGGTTATTCTATTGGAATCAAGTGCTCGGTATGGAGGTTGGTTGTGGTCTACCAGGAGGTCAGATGGGGCAGTGTTTGAACATGGACCGAGAGGGATCCGACCTGCTGGGCCAGTAGGATGGAATACACTCAATATAGTGGGTTATACCTCATTTTTCTGGTGCGCTGATCTGTTTTTAAAGCTTCTGAAAAAACATTTATATTACAGCGTGTCTCTTTGGAAGGAGCAGGTTCTTGGCATGAGACTTCCTTTGTCTCTCCTCCTTTGTATTTGTTCGTAGTGGCGGGGACTCAACTCAAATGCTACCAAAATTTATACATAGAACATCATGATTCTATATATGAAATGTTGTGAAAGATGTTAAAATGTAAATAATTGAGGCCTATAAACTTACTGTAAATTGTATTATTTGTGAAATCTTTCATTTAGTTTAGCAGCTGCTTGATCACACATGATGGAAGATAACCACAATGTTTTTTTGTTTGTTTGCCACTATGGTATTGAATACATTCAGTTGGGATCTAATGTTTCCTTCCCTTAATTCTCAAATGTTTATGTAACCAGACTGGGAAATTGGGAACAAATTGTACTTAACAAAAGTCAGAAGAATGCTGATCACCTTGCTTGTCAAAAACAGTTTTGGTTTATCTTGCTTGTAGCACCAAATGTGTTGTGTATATTCTCAGCAATTTTTTAATTAGTTCTAGAAAGTTAAAAGTACACGTAAGACAGTTTCATGTAATTCTGAGTTGTCTGGTTTCATCTGAATTGTACTGGACAAAATCCAGGTTAACTAGTGCTTGAAGCATTTGACAGAAGGTTGAAGATTTCTGCTGTGTAGGTGTCTGAGCAGCCTGATCTAGTCTTAGCAGTGAAGGAGGGACATTTCATCTTGTTTTCTATCACTGAGCCTCTGGTCTGTAGGAATGAATCAGAATAGTTCCCAACATGTACATGTGTCTGTCTATGTCTAGGTGGCTGACCTGGGTCTTGAGAACGAAATTCTGCCCGTCACCTACAGTCATGTAGCTTCCAAGAACAGATATCTTTATGTTAATGACCAACTACACAAGATGCCTTCAGGAATAGGGTAAGACTGGATTAGAACATGCTGTACTGCAGAACGCTGGCTTTTTATTGCCAGCTATTGTTAATCAGAGATACTTTCGAGAGAGATCATTTAAAGGACCATACCAGTGATTCTGCATGTTTAACATAACATTTACAAAATGTATATTCTTCACATTTCTGCTAATCTTTTCCCAAAGCAAGCATTTGTATCTTAGAACTCCAATGACCCTTTTTGATTGCAAGAACTTTGTGAGGCATGCGACACCATGAAGGCCTTTTCATGGGCTCCGAAAGCATTTCCAAGTGGCAGTGTCATAGTTACACATTAAGCCTAACCCTACTTTTAGGAGGAGCTAGCAGGGCTGATTGATCATCTTTGTTGGTCCAAGTGGTGACTTGGCAACACTTCCTGTAAATATATGATGTCAGAGAACAAACTGCAAGTCATACTAACATACATACATACTAGGTGCAGTATTGGTATTTGAGGAGAATAAAGCATCTATCTTGAATGCCTCGTGTGCACAGTTTAACACGCAACGCACTGGTAATGTCAGAGCACTGCCACTGTCCCGGGCCAGCAAGCGGGATATGATGAGAAGTCTCTTCACAGCAGCTACACCACAGCAGCAGCTGAAGGAGGCACCTTTTCTCCCATAGGCAGAACAAGGGAGTGCTGCCCTTTGCTTGCAGGAGAAAAACACTATAAATAATGTCAGAGGCTGATACAATCTTTCAGAAACAGGAGTTAACATAGCTTAAATTGCCTACATGGTGAACCACTGGTCCCTACAAATCCAAATCCATTTTTGTCCCCACCTGGTATTAGAATGCATATTCGGTGATCTGAACAAAAGGGGACAGCTACCAGTTCATCTGTTCTGGCATTAAAATGCGTCTCCACATATCTCACCTACCTACTTGTAATCGGATCTCACTTTCCTTTTTCCTTTTTCACTTTTTAGTAGAGAGAGAGACAGATGTATTGTCATATGCGCAGTAAAACAGACAGTAACTCCATATAATGAAATTCTTATTTTGATAGTCCTCCTTCCACACAACAATAACATGACATGACATTTAACAGGCACCAAGCATTTAACATAAGGAAACATCCTTACTCAATCCAGTCATTTTAATGCGCTGTAAATTACTTAAGACATATTAAGACATAAGGTGGGTGGGGACTCTCGTGCTGTCATGGCTGTGATGTGTGTCAGAAATGATGTATGAGGTTAAAAAAAAAAACAAAAACAAAACTAAACCCAGAAGTGCACATTCACAGTCGCCTGTAATATTTCTATAGTATTCCTATAGTAACTCTATTGCATCTAGGGTTAGAACGAATGTGTTAAATTGTGCTGGGGCACCAAATTTAAGACAGGAGGCTGCCTCTGAATTTTATATGGAAGAAAAACCCTATATATTGTCAATACATATTTTAGAGACCCCACCCAAATTTCTCGAATCATGTCTTTAGGTGAGCTCATGACTTATTAAGGGGAGCTGAGCTCCTCCTGGCTCCCTTGTAGTTCCCACACTCCAGGTAGTGTTTTTATTCATTAAACGGCTGCTTTATAGCCAACCTGCATTTCAGTTTGCATTTGGTCCATCAGCTGACAGTTCACCAGCTGGGCAGAATCAGCCAGGAGGTTTTTAGCTATCAGAGTGCTGGTTTGGCCGATGCCAGGGGTGTTGGGCTGGACCAGAGCTTAAGACAGAGTATGTCAGGTGAGTAAGCGGTCCTTCAGTGGACACGTGTTTACACCTCTAATTTGATGCAGACAAAAGCATCCCAGGCCACCTATGAATGTAGCCTGGCGATGGCATCTCTAGACACATTGAGTACGCATTGGTGCTGTTTACACCTGAACTTAGAGGTGTCAGCTTGATCAGATCACTCAGGACAGATGTTAATACCAGGTGGAAACAGGGTCTTTGAAAACCCATTGCTTCATACACATAACAATGTATTGCATACATTTTTTTGGTCTTCGCTCTAGATATTTAGACAAGATTGACTTACTAGTAAAAAAAAAAAAAAAAAAAAAAAATAGTCCTACTGACTCCTGAAATGTCACTGACATTGGCACCTCTCATCTCCTGAACATCTACGGCACAATGTGACATTAATTCATGCATCATGTATGAATATATACTGAACAAAGAAAAGAGAAGAGAAAAGAGATTTTTTTGTAAAGAGATCCTGTCAATATACTTTGTACACTTTTTACATGGTCAGCTGGAAGAAAATATGCTTTATCAGGAAAAATGTAATTATAGGTAGTCAGGTTAACAGGCTAACTGTTGGGTCATAAATATCCAACATGTTTTATATTTCTGGAGACGCCCATTAGGCTGTTCATATTAACACACAACTGTTCTTCCGAGCCATCAAATTTTCCCCTCTAATTGAAGTACTAACCTTTTAGTAATCTGATAGTCTGTCACTCTGTCTTTTTCTACATGTCTCTCTTTCTCTCCAGTGGAGTGGTCTGGACAGTCCCTCCATTCTCTCGTCCCCTCCTGCTTAGCATTGCCAAGGAGATACTGGTGAAAAAAGGCACGGAAGAGGACGAGTCAGTCCACTCCTTTGTCTCCAGAAGGCTGGGGAAAGAGGTGAGAGAGTCATAATTGTCTTCTTTCAGATTTTGCTTAAATTAAAGTGATAGTGTCAAACTGTGAACCCAGTATTGTGTAGTTAATCACACAGCTGGATGTTTTGTTATGCTGTCATCAGTGACACCATTAATTATGATATTGTCAGTTTTATATATTGATGGATAGATTCATTATTTTATATATATTTAATATATAATTGATATTCAAAAGCATAGCACAATAAAGCTCAAGAACTTTCTGTTGTGGTCCTTGGTGGTGTGTGTGTGTGCATGTGTGTGTATGTGCACGGGCTGTAGTTAAACTCAGGCATTATGCCTCATTTTTGAGTAAAAATAAGCAGAAATTCTGAATTATTTTGACTATAGTTAAACTCAGGCATATAAATGGATGGATTATTGCAGACTGATATATGTGAAAATGAAATCAAATCATTTCAAATGTTTGGACCACCACCCAGTGATGGGCAGATCAAATTGACCAGGGAATATCACAGGAGGGGAGAAATTGAAAAAAATATCCATAATTCAATGCAAGTAGTGATGATCAATTTTATTTGAAGTGAGTGTAACAGAGAACCATCTGCCATTTTCAGGCAGTTATATGGAAGAAAATCAAATCTTAAATATAAAAGAAAAGTGAACACGGGTCAGTTTGACTCAAAGACGACAGAATGGTTAACTATTAAAACAGTGGCGGTTGCCTATGTTGCCGCCCTTGGCGAAATTGGCTTGCGCCCTTCCATGTTACTACTCCTACCGCGGCACCGGTCGGCATCAGGCGGGTCGGCCGCTCACCTGTCATCCGGCAGACCTGACCGGGTGGGCGTGGTACCGGCAGGTGCCGCGGCCGGCCCGCCTGATGCCGACCGGTAACGCGGCCGGCCCGCCTGATGCCGACCGGTGCCGGCGCTCGTGCGCCCCCAAGTAGATTGCGCCCTGGGCGGTTGCCCACATTGCCCATAGCAAAAACCGTCCCTGTGTTCAAATTTAACATAATCAAATTAGCCAAAGCTTCCAAACACATGTTGTCTTCGATCATTGGACTTAGACTACAGTAGCAGATGAAGACGGACTCCTGGCCAACGAGCTAAACGCCGGTGATGTGCAACGCTTTTTCTTTTTTTTTTTTTTCACTGGTGAGCAAGTCCAGGCGCTGTTTACAACCAGATGGAGTGACAGCAGGGACGGCCAATCACACGTTAGCAAGAAACGGCAGAGCCAATCGAAGAGCTTGTGGGCGATCTCAAGGGAAACAGGCTTCAGCTTGAGCGGCCGTTTTCCGCTGGGTCCTAGTGCTTGACCTGTCTCCATTTAATATAGCGTAACATTGTTTTTGGACAGTAAAAACTGCAGGGGACCAAAACTGCCTTTTGAAAAAGTGGAGGGGACATGTCCCCTCTGTCCCCCCCCCAAATTACGTCCGTGTGTGTGTGTGCGCGTGCGTGCGTGCTGTGTGCATATGTGCTCATCAGCTGTACTGTAGGAGCCATATATCTGATTTGTAATGAGAGGTAATTTTCCTCTATGACACTGGATGGCACACAGCCACAGGGCATTCATTTTCACTAATCACAGGTGTTGCTAATTAGAGGGAAGCAAACAGTTTTTGACTGTGTGTACATCGATTTTTAGTCTGAGTATATTTGATCTCTTATTATATTGAAACCTGTGGAAGTGGCAGATACCTCAAATATGGACATTGTGAAGAAATAAACGTCTCATTTCAGGCATTGGTAAAGACTTCATCTTGCATTTTTTGGAGTACATAGTGGAGTACACATTTAAACAATTAAGAATGATTAGCAAGTATATTAGTAGTACTTAGTACCTACAAATATAATATTCGCTTAAATACAATACAGCAGTACAAGAGAATATGAAATTACATGCCAAAAAAACTTGTTGCTAAACAGGTTACCATTCAGTTATCACTAAAATTTACAATTTACACCACAATACAATAATCATTTAAATATTCATGATATAATAAACATCTGACTGCTTTCAAAATACATAAATTACAACTGAACATGCTCCAGAAGCCAAGCTTTATTTTTTTGAGGAGGTAGAAATAGGAAGCTATTTTTTCTTTCTCTTTCTTTCTTTTTTTAAACCAATATTTTATTGGGGTTTTCACAGATAGAAAACATATAAATGACATCAATCTCAATAACAATAAATTATGTATATAAAGGACAACAAAGGCCATAAAACTAAGAATGCACAAGTGTGTTATACAGTAAAGTAATTTTATAACAATAAGATCACCGTAACATAAGATAAAAAGCAGCAGTAATGATTTTTCAAGATATTGCAATTTTCCCATCGTTTATAAATTCTAGGAAACATTTCCATATTTTATTAAATTGGTTTCTTTTTCCTTTAACAATTTAAGTCAGTTTTTCTTAAGCAAGATATGTTGCAATCTCCTTTAACATACAGTATATTTAACAACAGTATTTGCATATTTTTCCAGAAAAGAGCAGTCTTTCCTTGAGAAGCCCAAAATCAATGTAGACTGCTTAGAATTAACAACTAAGTTTTCTGGGTATATACCTAGAATGCATAGCTTTGCTTGCAGGAGAACACTCTTACCCACCATCCGGGAAATGACCTGTAATATACTTTTCAAAAATGATTGTACTACTATCTTTGGCTTATTCCTTTTCATGATACACCAAAGTCCCATAAAATAGGGATACTAGACCCCTTTTATTTAGATATGTAATTGTTAGGTTTTCAAGATTTGTCAAAGGTAGCTCAGACACGTCTTTCATATGGTAACTAAAGCAACTTCAATTGCAGCCTAGCTTTTTTTTTAATTGTTCCAAATGAATTTGGCAAGAATGTTATTTAAAAAAAAAAAAAACACTTGGAAAGTGGGAGTGGGAGTGACTGAAAAAGGCACAGGAATGTTGATAGTATATCTATTTTGAATATATTTTTTATGAACAATCATTTAAATCAGCATTACTGTCAAACGATCTCTTACCTTCTCCGTGTCATAATTTGAAGATTTCAGGTGTAATTTTAACCCCTAAATGAGTAAAACCATTTTTTTTTAACTTGAACTTATATTGTTTTTGAGCAAATAGAAAATAGGAGATATCATACATGAATGATATACCAAAACATATCTATACGAAATAACAACAGAAAATTAAATAAATCATAATAAAATAAATAAATAAATAAAGCAAAATAAAATAAAGTAACATAATAAATAAATGACACCATTAAACAAATATCCATATGTGTGGGTTAGTGAGGTGAGGGTCTAGGGAATAGACTAAATAAACAATCAGCAATGCAGCAAACAAAATCAAGCATGGACCATTTATGCTGCCATGAGATTATGTCTCAAGATTCAGGGAAAGGTAGGTATTTTCCGAATGAAGTTGCATCAGTGAACATTATATTTTTCCATATTTGTTGTTCATCATTATAAACATCAGAGAGGTTTGATGCGGCGCCTTCCATGGAAATCATCTCTAGAAATTTTTGAAGCCACAGTCCCTCTTTTAACTGTTCTGCCTCCTTCTAGTTCGTTGCTATCACTCTTTTAGCTGCCATGCATCCAGTTGTTACAATCTGTTTTTTGTGTTTAGACCAGGTTCCTCCAGCAGTGTAGTTCAGAAGACACATTAAGGGATCACAGTCAACCGTATTTCCAATAATTTTTCCAAGGGACTGAGTAACATTCTCCCCAAATTTTTTGAGTTTTCCAAAGATGTTCCCATAGTTCAGTTCCCAAGGATATACCTAAATCTGTTTCCCAATTTCTTTGTACTGTGGTCCAGTTTTTCCCTGAAAAATTATTTATCAATTTATATAATTTTGATACAGTTCTGTCATTCTGTCTGACAGTTAATTTAAATTTCAGTTTCTTGTAAGGATTTAGAAAACAAAGACTTAAATCAAAACATAATTTCTTTTCAAGCACTGTGCCTATAAATGTTATATTATCACCTATATGTTGAACGATAAGCCCAAACAAGTGACCGTGAACACAAAACATCTGGGCCCTTTACACAATATTTAAGGTAATATCTGTTGGAAAATACAGTCCAAATGGTCTAGTCCTTTTCTACAATATTTACAGTAGTGGCCGGTCAAAGGGCATCAGCTGATTATCTTGAGATGTGAACAAACCCATGTCATCCACGGTGGGACTTCTTAAGTGACCAATAATGAAGATCAGTTTATATTAGCGTCCATAAAGTTTGGAGTTGAGCCTTGGAAATAACTTGATTACATTGCACCATCATTTCGTGCACCACGTTCATAAATGGGAATAGTCTAATGGCATCTTATTGCTAAAAACTTGGCTCAAATCGGATAACGGTGGGCACAAAACTTTTCGAGGCTCCTTATGCAATACAGCCTATTGTATAGAGTAAAGGTACCTGCTCATGGGTGAGAGAATACAAAGCCTCTCTATTTGTAAACAAACCCATGCTGCCTCTTTAAAGTCTCTGCATCCTCTGGCGATGAGAAGAGGTGAATCTTGCCGTTATGGAGTACTGTCATCCTGCAAAGATTTTGTTGGAATCCTTGGAAGGTGCTTGCATCAGTAAACAGCTTCTTTAGTAAACAGTACACCTTTCGACAAAGCAGCAAAAATCAACAGAACACCGGTGCAGTTGTAATGTTTTTTCTTGGTGGTGCAGGTGAAACGACTGGAGGGGTTGTGTCACCCAGATTTGCTTCCCTCCGTGTAATTTCCCCCAGACATACGTTCATATTCCACACAAAACAGCATTTCATTCAAATTATGTCAAATTCCGCGATATTCCATGTTAAAAATAGACTCCATTTTATTTGGCTAATTCTGCAATTCCGTCCGCGATTCTATGATCGCAGAAATTATAGGGCCCTACAATGTTAACATTAACGATAACACTAGGGTGGTTTTCACAGGCTTGAACAAAAAAATGGATTAAATATAATCTTGCCTAGGTACCTTCCTCTTGCCCTTTTCTCTCCCTCTGCAAGCGCAGGCCTGTATACCAAACAGGCGGGTGATGACTCCGGTGTTCATTTTTCAAAACAAAGTTAATTGTAGTGTAGTGTAACATTTTATGATATTTAAATTATCATTTCAAACTCTGATTATAGTAAGTATATGTGTGCAAATATAGGCTATATATATGTGTATATATATCCATTCATACAATATACTTAAAATTGTTTTAACATCTGAGAGAAAAAAAAAAAAAACATCATTCCGAAGGCGTGGCGGCTTTTATTTTGCCGTGGCGATGTGCCACGATCAATTACATGTAGCGGAAACCCTGACTTTTAAAATTGAGTATTGTAGCGTTTTTGACAACAGAGTATCGTGGTACTTTTCTAGTATCGATACACCATGCAACACAAGCCTGTTTATTATAATTTACCCACATTTAACATTGCAACGAACCATTTAGCAAATCATGTGGGAGTACTATAGATTTCACAACATATAATGATAATCCCATGATTTTTAAGTATAACAATTTTTAGTTGTAATGCCCACCTAACATTCTGCTTCTGCTGCTAACAAATGTTTTGTGGCTGTGCAAATGTTTCCCCAGTGACTGTTTTCTGACAGAACGGCTGTTTCACTCCGCCCAATTTCAAGCAATTCAGGTCATGAAAACACAGCAGTGCTGCAGCTTGTAGAAAAACTAACAAAGATGTTTTTATAACGGTGTTTCATATCATAGAGGAATGAATGGAGACCAGTCGCTGGATTATATTGGAATTATAAAATAGGACTGCCAACTTTGGGAAAAAGATCACCAGAAATGTGAAGTATATACATTTTATGGATGTTACACTAAACACGCAAAATCACCGGTATGGTCCTTTTAATGTCAAAATAATGCACATAGCACATTGTCACATGACCCCACCCCCCCCACTCCCCCACCCCTCTCTCCGTCTCTCTAGCTTGCAGACATTGCCATAGACAGTTTGTGTCGTGGTGTGTTTGCAGGGGACAGCAGGAAGTTGAGCGTGCGCTCCTGTTTTCCCTTCCTCTACAATGCAGAGCAGCACAGAGGTTCCCTGGTGCTGGGCATGCTACTGGGCTCAGGTAAAGACTAGCTATTTGTGTACTTTTATTATTGTAAAACTGCTACTCCTTCAAGTACTCAGCTATTATCTCCAACTTCAAACATTACCAGTGCTACTTCTGCTACTACTTCATCTAGAATGATCTGAACTAGCTCTATTGATTACTCTATATATGGTTACATCAAACTACTGCAGCACTTCAAATTGAGAATGATGTTCTTGTAGAATTTCATGCCTGCTGCAAGGAAAGTGTTATGTTTGTGGTATCATTTTATGCGTCAATGTTGTATGTGTGTCCAGGTCCCACGCCTAATGTCATCCCGGGTCCACTGGCCCAGAGGTCCCGCACAGAGTCTTGGGCCCAGTGGTCTCTACGCAGGGGATTAGAGTCCCTCCCACAGGCTATCACTGATTTTCTTGCACAGAGTGGGAGGGTGGAACTTCACAGAGATGCCACGGTCAAACAGCTCTGCCTCTCTGCCTCAGGCTGGGAGGTTAGTAACACACACTACAGTGTTTTTGGTTTGTTTGTTTGTTTGTTTGTTTGTTTTTGTATACAACCTTGAGAATTTGAACATGACTCCAGAATTTAGCTGAGTAATGGTTTGGCATTCTCTCTGTCTTCACAACAGAGCCAAGCCTAGCAACTGTGAAAGTTCAAATTTCTGCAATTCTAAATATGTGAGATGTGCTTGTTTTTGTCAAGTCATGTTGTGATTTGGCTGTGTGTCTGTGTGTCTTTATGTTTGTGTGGCTGTGTTTGTAGATCCACTTGGAGGATGGAGTTATATCAGCTGACCACATCATCTCTGCTCTGCCAGCTAAAGGTAAGCAGTGGACTGAAGCTAAACAACTGGGCTCCAAAGTCTTAAGGGCGCTTTCACACCTGCTTTATTTAGTCCAATTGAATCAAGCTCCAGTTTGTTTTCTCCCTTGGTATGGTGCGTCTGGGCAGGTATAGAACCAGCAATTGCACTCGGGGGTGAAACAAAACAAACAAACCGAGACCTTGTTGAGGAGGTGGTCTCAGTAGAGTTACGTGCAACCTCCGGAGCAGTTTGTATCTGGTGTGAACTCAAACTGACCTACATTCGACCAAACTACAGGAAACATTGTACATATGGGGCTGAAGCAGCTCCCCTAGCTCATGTGCACATTTTGGACTTGTAATTAATAACAAAAAGAAGAAATGAAGAAATGCCAAGGTTGCTGCAGGTGCTCCATGCCTATGTGTGATACTGTATTGGCCAAATGGGTTTGTACAATTAAGTGAGAGAGGGAAAAAACCCTCTCCCATGTGAGCACTTCCTTTCTCCGCCTTTCAGCTTGGCCTTATTTGTCTGATCCTGACCAATGAGCAGGCTGACAGCTCCCACATAGATTTTGTTGATACATTTTGGTTTGTTTGAAACCAAATGGACAGTGCAACAAAGTATCAGTTATTCCACTGAATCAAACTGCAGCAAATATATTTCATAACAAGAGTGACAAGAGTATAACCAGACTGGACTACTTTTACACTTGTTTACCTCCATTTATCCCTGCTATGATTGTCAAACCTCTCACAAGCTAAACCAGATCTACCACTTCTGCATTACTTAAACCCAGCCCTCAGATCAGTTTTTCTCCTCAGTATACATAATAGGCAGCAGCATGTGAACTGATTTGAATGGCAGCATCATTAAAGTCCTCCAGTATGTATTCATTTGATATTACTATAAAGATAAATATCTTATCTTTCATATGAACTTTAAGTGCTATAAATGTATAGTGCCCCTGACCTTTTGTAAACTTTATGCAAAAAGCACTGTGTACATTATACACTGAAAATGCAACATAATTGCATTAAATGCCAAATAAATATATTTTCAACTACTTTGTAGTACAGGAAAATGCATAAGACAAGATAATACTTCTCTGGCCATTGAAGAGCCACCTCTGCTGGATAAAGACTGGGGTAAATTATTTGAATTAAATTCTTTGTCTCACCTCCACAGCGCTCTCATCAGCACTGCCCTCCTCCTTTCAACACCTCATCCAACAGCTACAGGACATTTCCACTGTAACAGTTGCTGTGGTCAACCTGGAGTATGAGGGATCCATCCTGCCTGTAATGGTGAGAACTAGAGTAGGGCACACACAAACACACACACACACACACACACACACACACACACACACAGACATACTCAACTCCTGTAAGAGGGCGCTAACTACCAACAATATCTTCAAGGAAATTATGTAAATTTTTTTTTCTTGCACCAACTAATAAAACAGAAGTTAATAAAATCATCATGAGCATGAAAAGTTCCCATACGGCAGGGGTCGATGGTATATGTTGTAAAATTGTAAAAGCCATTGCTAATCAAATTGTCGATCCACTTGTCTATTGTATGAATCTTTCTCTGCTTTGTGGGGTGGTACCCAAAATGACAAAGATAGCAAAAATTATCCCAATATTTAAGTCTGGAGACAAAAACAATATGAATAACTATAGACCTATATCAATACTACCTACTCTTTCTAAAGTATTAGAGAAAATAGTACATTGTAGACTTAGTGATTACTTAGCTAAATTGAATATACTCATCCCATCACAATATGGCTTTAGAAAGAAGAACACAATTAGAATGGCAATTTTAGATCTTGCTGAAAGAATAAATGACGCTATTGATAAAGGTGAGTGTGGGATTGGAGTTTTTTTCGATTTATCAAAAGCGTTTGATACCATCGATTCTAAAATTCTTTTAGGCAAACTGCAGCATTATGGTGTCAGGGGAACCGCACTTAACTGGTTCAGAAGTGAAAGGAAGCAATATGTTAATATAAATAATAGTAAATCACAATGTAAGATTATCAAACATGGGGTCCCACAAGGTTCGATATTAGGACCGCTTCTTTTCATCTTATATATAAATGATTTTGAGAATTCCACCAACGACCTGCATAAAGTCATTTTTGCGGATGACACAAATTTATTTTTTTTTCTCATAAAAACATGGAATATCCCCAAAATCTTACAAATGAAGAATTGTCCAAGGTGGACTCCTGGTTTAAATGTAACAGATTAGCTCTAAATATTGCTAAAACGAATTACATCGTATTCCGCTCAAATAGAAACCGTAATAATATTGAACACACACGAATTGAGATAAATGGTAGAGCTATCGAGAGGGTAGAATTTATTAAATTTTTGGGAATATACACTGATGAATTTTTGAACTTCAGGAAACATATTGATGCACTGACCAAGAAGTTATCTAAGTTATCAAGAAGTTATCCCACATAAAGCAGTGCATGCGGTAGAAGTGTTAGAGGTGATTGCATGTTTGGTTGGCTCTGAGCCACACCTTCAGGTGGCCCTTGAAGGTGGTCAGATTGGGACACTCCTTTATGGATGAGGGTAATGTGTAACTGCAGTCCCTTTAGTAGACAGGGCGTTCTGACTGAAAGAGGTTTTCCTGTAGGGAACCACACAGTCCCTGTTAGTAATTGCTCTGGTGGTCCTCGTCTGTCTAAATGTAATAAACTCTTCAAGTGGAGGTGGCGCCAGGCCATGAAGCACTTTATATATTAAACATGCAGAGGAGAATTTACAAAAATTAGGAAAACTCAGCAAATTATATTTCACTAAAATGTTGCAGTGATGATACGAAAAGGATTTTTTGTCTAGAATTTTGAGTGCTTTTTTGTACAGAAGCTCAATTGGTTTCAGGATACTATAACTTGTCAAAGACCAGCTAGTGATGCAGTAGCTTAGATGTGAAAATATCATAGAATGCAAAAACATCAGAGCAGCTGCTTCTGACAAGGAACCTCTGATTTGCCTAAAGTTACAAAGATGAAATTTAATTTTTTTAGACAACATTTTAACATGGTTTTTAAAGGAGAGTTTGGAGTCTATAATCACCCCTAGATATTTAAATTCACTAACAACTTCCAGCTCTACTGCGCCCAAAAAAACACCTGAGCAAGAAAGCATGCTAGTGGCAGATTGCTTTGACAGAAATAAACAAACAGATTTTTTTGTATTCAAAATAAGACATGATCTAGTAAACCATGTTTGTATGTGTGTAAGAGCTGTAGAGAGCACCCGTGCTGCCTCCTCAGGATTTTTCACTTTAGTAAAGATGACCGCATCGTCAGCATAAAGCTAGACATCCACATTTAGGCAAAAATCAGGCAGATCATTAATATACAATGTAAATAATACGGGCCCCAAAATGGACCCTTGGGGGACCCCTACTGGACAACCCATAAAAGAGGAGCTGGTACCATCCACCACAGTGCATTGTTCTCTATGTGACAAGTTTGAGTCAAACCATTTAATAGATTTGGAGGAAAAATTGAAACAAGACAGTTTAGATAAAAGTACCTTATGATTGACGGTGTCGAATGCTCTTTTTAGATCTAAAAAAACAGCGCCAACACATCCATTAACATCTAGATAACACTTAATTTTCTCCATGAACATGGTCAATGCAGTCTCAGTGGAGTGGTGTGGTCGAAACCCAAACTGCATGGGATGTAAAGGAGTATGGCTGTTACCGAGGAACTCAGTGACTTGATTGGCGACCCATTTTTCAATAATTTTGGAAGTAATAGATAAAATGCTGATAGGTCTATAATTATTCATGTCAGACTTGTCGCCAGCTTTAAATACTGGAGTGACTGAGGCCAATTTCCATGCCTTTGGAACAGTTGAATTTTTGATAGACACACACAGACATACTCAACTCCTGTAAGAGGGCGCTAACTACCAACAATATCTTCAAGGAAATTATGTAAATTATTTTTTTCTTGCACCAACTAATAAAACAGAAGTTAATAAAATCATCATGAGCATTACCGAGGAACTCAGTGACTTGATTGGCGACCCATTTTTCAATAATTTTGGAAGTAGCCCAGACTTAATTGATTTTCTAAGCAGCTGATCCCTATGCTTCATCAGTTTTAAACAGGTAGAGTTAAGCCAAGGGAGAGAGGTGGACTTTTGTTTCCCCTGGCGCCCTCTCCTAGAGAATGAGAGGATAACCTCTTTGACTTTAGAGAGAAATAAGTCACTGCCAGTGTCTACATCATCACATTCCATAAAGCCAGACCAGTCAACATCTTTTAAAGCTCTATCCACATTTTCTAGTTGATTCTTGGGGATAATCATATCAATAGATCGGTTGGTTGAAGTATGATACAGGTTTTTTGAACGTTTAACTTTTCTAGAGAAAAAGATAGCGTTATGGTCCGAGATGCCTGTTGACAGGTTATGGGTATTTGTGATTCTTTCCGGTTTATTGGTGAAAACTAAATCAATTCTGGAGTTTGTGCGGTGTGTAATTCTGGTGGGTTGCTGTATTATCTGAGTGAGATTGAAATCGTCAGTTATAAGCTTGAATTGGGACAGAGCCTGTATGTTCAGGGAAGCCCTCTGTCTGTGTTCAATTTACCCAGAAGAACCGGTCTCAATACATTTATTACATTTTATCGTACTGTATCCACTTGCTACTTGCTCCTCTCCTTTTTATTATTCGCATCCTGAGTTCAAGCTGACACCTCTGAGGTTCTGGACTGTACTATGGTAGATGTGACTGCAGTAAAGGCATGTGGTGGGCAGACGGTGAGGATCATATCTTTAAACACTGGTGTGTTGAATGCTTCGATTAAACGCACAAAAGTTATGACACAGGCTGACATAATGTTTATCCAGGAGACACATTTATGTAACTCCAACCAACAGAAACTAAAAAGACCTTGGACAGGGCAAATATTCCATTCAAAATTTTGTCTAAAAACGAGGGGTGTAGCCATACTAATCAGGAAAAATGTAGATTTAACTGTTACCTCGATTGGGAGCACTGTTTTTGCGAAAGTCAATGATCATGTCTTTTGTTTTAGAAATGTTCATCTCAAGAAAAGACTTACTGCACCAGTCAAGGAAATCATTAACAACTGGGCCGTGGCTCGTATTGTTGTTTTTCAGCAGGCTGACAATAACTGTGTCGTCTGCATACTTTAAAATGGTTCTATCCTCTCTGCTGCTACGGCACGTTCAGTATGTTGTTCAGTATGTTTCAGGCATTTATAATGACTAACGCGAATCCAATGAATGCACTTTTTGGATTGTAATTTAAAAGTCTGACGAAAAAGGAAAGAGACATTTTATTAAGTTTTTATTTAATGAAGTAGATTTCGTCTCGCCTTTTTTCATCAACAAAAAATGCGTGTTAATTTCGTCACAGTCAGTGTTTAAGGGTATTGATTTTGTCTCGTCTTTGTCTCGTTTTCGTCATGAAAAAAACCATCGTTGACAAATATATTTTGTCTAGTCTCACTGCTGAGACTAGACAAAATATATTCATCAGTTTACACTGCTGTCAACACACAATTTTGGCTTAGAAAAGAAATTTAGTCTATGGTTACAAGCAATCTATAATAATCCAGATGCCATAGTAAAAACAAATGGCACACTGATACAAAGAGGAGCCAGCCAGGCCCAGTCCCCTTGTTTGCTACGTGTGTGTGTGTGTGTGTATGTGTGTGTGTGTGTGTGTGTGTGTGTGTGTGTGTGTGTGTGTGTGTGTGTGTGTGTGTGTGTGTGTGTAGCACAGTGTGCTATGTGCATTGTTTTGACATTAAAAGGACCATACCGGTGATTTTGCGTGTTTAGTGTAACCTCCATAAAATGTATATACTTCACATTTCTGGTGATCTTTTTCCCAAAGTTGGCAGTCCTATTTTATAATTCCAATATAATCCAGCGACTGGTCTCCATTCATTCCTCTATGATATGAAACACCGTTATAAAGACATCTTTGTTAGTTTTTCTACAAGCTGCAGCACTGCTGTGTTTTCATGACCTGAATTGCTTGAAATTGGGCGGAGTGAAACAGCCGTTCTGTCAGAAAACAGTCACTGGGGAAACATTTGCACAGCCACAAAACATTTGTTAGCAGCAGAAGCAGAATGTTATAAGGTGGGCATTACAACTAAAAATTGTTATATTTAAAAATCATGGGATTATCATTATATGTTGTGAAATCTACCCCCCACTTGTACCCCCACATGATTTGCTAAATGGTTCGTTGCAATGTTAAATGTGGGTAAACAGGCCAAACATTCAAAATCACTGGTATGGTGAAATATTTAGGGTGCTTCACATCTATAGCGTTCTATTACATTTGTTTTGATTTTCGATAATCAGATTTTTTGACAATAGCGATATTGTGTAGGATTATATAATATACTTATCACATTGTTGTTGTGTCTGTATTTTATAAGGATGTGACAGTGGTGACAAATGAATAGCATAGAATATGTTTTTATTGTCATTGTACAACAAGTACAACAAAATTTAAATGCAATCCTTAAAGCGCAAGAAAAAAACAAGTAAAAGTAGTAGAAGTAAAAAATTAATTCCACACGCAGAACATTCACATTCTGTAGGTATTGCACAGTTCATATCACTATTGCACAGTGAATTTTTACAAGATGTTCAAGTTTTTGCTGTGCTAGTACAGCTGTGCGTAGTTCCCCTGCTACTCCAGGTGGGACAGGGCAAAGTGGAGAGCTGCAGCTATAGTGTCCTCCGTGGACCTGTTAGCTTTGTAGGAAAACTGGTAAGGGTCAAACCTGGGTGGGAGATTTGAGATGATGTGGGACCAGTTTCTGAAGCACTTCACAAAGACAGGTGTAAGTGCTACTGGACAATAGTCACTCAGGCTGTAAATGGTGTTCTTTTTCGGGAGCAGGATGATTGTGGAGGACTTCAGGCAGGGTGGGAGGGCATCCTGAGACAGGGACTGGTTAAAGATCTTGGTCAAGACCCCAGCCAACTGATCTATGCAAACCCTCAGCACCTGTCCGGAGACACTGTTGGGTCCCACAGCTTTCCTCAGGTTCATGGCCTTCAACGTGCACCTCACCTTGTGCTCCTCCACGAGGATGTAGCTGCTGTGGGCTGGTGGGTAGAGTGTGGCTGCCCCCGGTGAATCCACGTCAAAGCAGGTGAAGAAGCGGTTCAGCTTCTCTGCCAGCGAGGTGTCACCATCATCAGCCAAAAGGTCGCTGGGTCTATAGTTGGTGATGTGCTGGACACCCTACCACATCTGCCTGAAGTCGTTGCTCTGGAATCCTCCCCCTGTAGGCAGCCTTGGCCTCTCTGATGCCCCTCTTCAGATTGGCTCTGGCAGCACTGTATAGCACCCTATCACCAGACCTTAGGGCGGTGTTCCTCTCCCTGAACAGGCTCTGCACCAGGCTTTTTGTTAGGATAAACCCAGATGCAAGCCTGATTGTATTGTCACCTTGTTGTCAAACTAACAATAAAAATGTGTGTGTGTGTGTGTGTGTGTGTGTGTGTGCGTGTGCGTGTGCGTGTGCGTGTGCGTGTGCGTGTGCGTGTGCGTGTGCGTGTGCGTGTGCGTGTGCGTGTGCGTGTGCGTGTGCGTGTGTGTGTGTGTGCGTGCGTGTGTGTACTTCCACCTGTGTGATTTGTATTCACAGGGTTTTGGCCACCTGGTCCCATCATCAGAGGATCGGGGTTTACTAGGAGTGGTCTATGACTCTGTTCCATTCCCTCAACACAACGCTCCTAATGGAGAGTCTACAAGACTCACGGTACACACACACACACACACACACAGACACAGACACGTATGCATGTATGTAAGTTGGCAGCCACTTTGTATGCCTTAGCAATCCCCTACAAACACCTTAGTATTATTGTAACAAAAAGTAATTTCCCCCTGGGGATCAATAAAGTATTCTGATTCTGATTCTGATCTGATTCAATCTTAACCACATATAAACATCCTCGCAACCAGCTATTAATGCCACCCACAAAGTACCACCCACAAAGTATTAGGGTGCACACCCTGGTGCATCCTACTATTCCCCAATAAAAAACCCTAGAAACTAACAGATATTCCCTAGAAACCACATATAATCACCCTAACAGCTACTCAGAAACGTGTGAACACTTTAGGAATCCCATAAACACTCCAGTAACCAACAAGAACACCTTGGGTCTGTCTCAATCGAAGGGCTAGATGACTACTAGGTTGCAGCCTACGGTGCCCACGTAGGAGGCGTCCGACGGAGGTGCCGATATCAGGTTTACCGGAACTAAAAGTTTAGTGAATTGGGACGGTGTAGCCTGCGGAGGAAAATGCAGAACTAGGTTTGGGAGGTGTGTCAGTGAACACCTGTGAATGAAACAAACCGATAAGCAGCTTCAACGCTCTCAAGATGGACAACATTGATTCTGTAGTTTTATGTATTTTATTTTATTTTGTTTTCATGAAGATGCAGAAAATTAAGATAATTGTTACAAATTGCAACAGACTTTCCCAATTAAAGTAATTGTACACATGGCTACATTGTAACGTACCTGATGCACTGATGGTTGCTATGGAAACATCATGCAAAATGCCTATTTAACTCATCTAACTAAACTTGCATTTACAGGCGTTGTTCGGATACAGTTAACAGCTAAACCGAATCTATGGTGGTAATTATAGGCATGAAAACTTATCAAAACGTCATGATATAAACATTAAGACGGTCTAAAACATGCTTAATAATTCCAGCAATGGTGGCTGATCCAGAAATTCAGCTGGACCGAAAGGGACCCTGGGAAGTAGGCTGTGATGTCGGCCGCGAAGCATCGTGGAGCAAATTAGTCAAAAATAGGCTGGATCTGTCGGCTGCATTTGCAGGACCCTGCGCGGTAAAATTGAATTGGGACAGCACTTGTCGTGTCGCCGTGACGTAAGCAGCCTACAAATATGACCTAGGTAGCGTACAACCTTTGAATTGGGACAGAGCCCTTATCAACCACCTAGCAACCTCCTGAAAAACACCCTAGGAATCACCAGGAATACCCCAGTGGCCACCCAGAAACACCCTAACAATCATAGTGAAACATGCAAGCACCTGCCCACTCCACCTTACTAACCACCAGGAACACCTCTGCAGCCACCCATGAAGACTCCAGCATCAACTTGCAGTCAACACACAGCACCTAGCCACTGTAGTTAATGCACTTCAATCACCTACCCTCGGCCCATAAGGTCATTCACACTTTATAAGTGAAGCAAATTTATTAACACATACAAAAAGCAACTGTGACACTGGAACATTCTGCAAGAGAAAAAAAATTCCGGGATATGCCTTCCAACTTCAGAAATGATGCAAATGTCGCAACACATACAAAAAGCATAAGCAACTGTATAGCTCCTGAGTAAGCAACTGTACAGCTGCAGAGTATGCCATAGCACAAGCATTTAATTGTTTTTACTACATATGACAGTAAAATGGAACTTAAAACATGTTCACTCAAACTTGTATACAACTTAGACACACTGCAAGGGAAGAAAACACATACATTCAGAGAAGCATGCTCCAAAAATCAAATTATAACTATTTTAAAGCAAAGTTGGACAAAAAGAAAGCTTATGATACTATACCATTAGTATAGGCCTTTTCATGATTTGCACACTTTATTATTTAAAGGAGCAATAAGCAGTTTTAGTTAAAAATGGTGATTATCCTCCAAGAATTCTTTTTTATGTTTGAAAAGAGATTATACTACTATTCCTGGAGTTCAGTACTGTTGCTTGTCGATTTGGGTACTTGATATAGAAGATATCTGGAAAGATATCTGAAGATAATTGCAAGCTTAGTGAGTGAGCATCAATGAAAAATCAGATTGCTGCCATTATGATCAGTTAGACTGTCTTAACAGGTTGTGTGCATAGTGATGTCTTACCCCAAAGTGCCACCAGACTCCTGGTGTCTATTTTTGATGTGTTGTGCCACTTGTTTCTCTCAACCCTATCTCTATCACTCTACCTTACCCTGTCTTATAACCTGGTATGTACACTCTGAGATGACATATGGATATGACACTTGCAGTGTAAAGAAGCTGTGCTCGATCACTACGTTTACAGTTTGGCCAAGGTCTAACACCTATTTGTATGGCACTTCCTTCTCATAACTATAATGAAATTGAATGAGATTGCATCAGAAGTTGTCTACTTTTTGTAGTTGATTATGTAGATCTGACACTTAACACTCTGTATAAGACCCAGTATAATTGCTGAGATAGCAAAAAGAAAATAAATGCACCCCAAAACGGCTACCTTATTAGAGCTGGTGCCAGCTAATGTTAATAACTGGCTGGTTTGTAATCATTTGGTGCTGACTAATAACTGACAGCAACAGCTAGCTCTGGCTATCAGCTCATCAGCTTTCATAGGTCTGCAGCATGACACTGAAATGCAGTGCTGCTACAAAAGAGGTGAAGCATACAATTTAACAAGGACTTTATTGTTAATGCATATCTTGCCAAACGCCTTTGCTCATCTAGGAGATTGATTTATCAATTCATCATCTAACAATTGTGTTCATGCTTTGACAACCCACAGCAGCAGCTCAAGGTAAAAGCCAAGCTGAAAAGAATTAAGGGAAAACAAAATGATTAATTCTGTTAGTTATTTATCCAGAATTAAAATAATTGACCAGGTATCACTCTATTAGTCATTTCTATCTTGAGAGGGCACCATCAATATTGTTCTTTCCATGCCAACATGGGGTATACATTTTTTATTCAAGACTTCTTTGACCAAGGGTTTCAGACTCTCCTAATGTGTCTACTGGTAAGGCATATTGCTGAACCTCCATTTTTGACTTTTATTGGTTTCTTAATACATTACAAAATTTGCATGCAAGCTAACAATGCACTGAACCAAACACAGTGAAAAGGCTTAACATAAACATCTATAGCTATGATACTCACACCTGTAGTATACATAATAGGCAGGTAGTGAACCCCAGTGAGGAGCTTATGATAATAAACTGAAGAAGATCTAAACATGTTATTCTAAGTCTACAAATAATTTGGACCATCATCTCATGTGACTGTATAATACTTAAAACATATGGGAAACTAAATGTTTTAATGTTTGTTTGTTTGTGTCTAAAAATCACATATTGCTCTTTTATCTCAAAATATGAAATGTAGAATTGAGCCCACCCTCATGTTGGGATAATGATAAAATTAGCTTTCATTATCTTTCTTGAGAGAAAATTGTCTTGGGCACAAAAAGATACAGTTAACATACAACAGTACACAACATACACAGTACACTACATATTCATGTACACTCAAAACAAACATGCCTAGACATTGCACATTCCCTAACATCAACATTTTTTCACAAAGCATTGCATGGCTTTATCTTTTAGGTGATGATGGGCGGGGCCTGGTTCCAGGAAGTGTTTGGGACTCCAGAGACAATAACAGAGGAGTGTCTCTTAGCAACAGCCACTGAAGCAGTCCAACGCCACCTGGGAGTTACAGCATCACCCTGCTGGAGTAGGGTGGCTCTGCAAAAGGTAGTGAATGACATGAGTTTGTGTGTGTGTGTATTTTGTGTTGCATGTCCACATGCATGTGTATGTAAGTACGACATTTAACTCTGTTTGCAAACTCTTCGCTTAAGTCTTACAATTACATGTGTATACAACATCATAAATGAGTCAAACATCTTTTGAGCATTCTTGAAATAATATTGACTTAACCCTCGCACTACCTTGGGGATTTTTGTTTTTTTCTCGTGTTTTTTTTTGTTGTCTGTACTATCTATATTGTGTTACTGTAATGAAGTGGATTAGAGTGGTGACTCATGTTTTCTCTTGCTAGGACTGTATACCTCAGTACCATCTGGGACACTGGCAAAGAGTGGGTGAGTTAGTTATAACATTTGCACTACAACTTACCATTCATTAGTTATGCTAGTTTCTCTGTGTTTTTATTATGCTTTTATGTTTTATTAAATGCTCAAATGTATGTCTGTATTTTTGTGTGCAGAGTCCATGCGTAGCTACATAAAAAAGAATCTCCTCCCGCTGTCTCTGGCTGGATCCTGCTATGATGGTGTATCTGTGAATGATGTCATCATAAGTGGACGTAC
Source organism: Myripristis murdjan (assembly GCF_902150065.1). Taxonomy (NCBI): domain Eukaryota; kingdom Metazoa; phylum Chordata; class Actinopteri; order Holocentriformes; family Holocentridae; genus Myripristis; species Myripristis murdjan. The sequence goes on along the minus strand of NC_043995.1, from coordinate 996,993 downwards.
TGCTGCAGAGGGGCTGCTTGGAACTGGAGTGTGATGGAGCATATCAGTCATATATATGTATATCTATAAATATATATAGATATATATGTAGGAAAATCAGTACATCTGTGTGATTAACAATGTAAATTTGATTGTCCAACACAAGCTTTTGTTTGAACATTTTCAGAATCATTTGTAAGGACTGACTGTAGTAGACCCATACAGTCCATGCATTTATTGTCATTCAATTAATTACAAAAAAAAGACCATTACATTTTATCTGTTACCTTCAAGTACGTCTGTGTAAATGTGTTTGAATAACCAATAAAGCGAGATCCAACTCCATGCAGAGTAGACTTGTAAGCACTAAGAAATGCTCCTTAAAGGCAGAGTCAGCAAGTTAGAGATTTTCAAATGTTGTGGTTAAAATGAATTAAAAAACATTTATTTATTGCTACCTATTGCCCGAGTTTCATTAGATACTCTATTACACAAAAGATTCTGTTGGGTATCAGCAGAATAAAGGCTCTTTTAGCACAGGACAGTTCACTTTACAATGTTCTTCTGTTGCCTGAAGCAGTTCATGACCTTCAATGTAAAAGTGCTTCCATGACAAAAGTAAATTTATTTCATTTTTCAATATTTTAATATTTGAATAATAAATAATGAATTGTTGCTGGTGAAGAAAATGGGAACCTTGAGGGCAGTGTTATCAGTCCTGTGCTGTTTAATAGAATAATGAATGGTATGTTTGATGAAGTGGGAGATGTCTTTGATAGATATCTTTTTGTGGATGATGGGGTAGTATGAAAGAGGGATTGCAGTGTTGGATATTTGATGAAGCAGATGCAGAGTGCCTTGGATAAGGTGCAGGTTTGGGCTGATAAATGGGGTTTTAGGCTGTTGATAACAAAGACAAAATATGCAGTCTCTGGCAGAAACTGCATATTTTGACAATAGATATGGAGAACCCCTTGGAAGAGTCAGGGTCTTAACGTTTTTAGGTATCTGGCTGGAGGAATGGTTGACATATAGAGCACATGTGGGGAGAATGGAAAGTAGATGTGAGGTCATTCATTATGAGGTGCTTGACTGGTTGTTCCTGAGGGGCGTATAGGAAACTGTTATAACGATGATTTATAAGGCAATAATACCAGCAGTCTTTGACTATGGGTGCTTGGCTTAAGGCTCAGCAGCAAAATCTACGCTGGCTAAATTGGGTGTTGTTCAGACCAGGGTTCTGAGGCTGTGCACTGGGGAATTCCGGACAACACCCATCCATGCTGTTGGTGGAAGCAGGCATGCTTCTTTTAGGCTGGGATGTACAGAAGTAGTGCCAAACTATAGAGTAAAAGACTTTTGGACAGTTCTTTTATAAATGTCAATGCTAGAGTAGTGCTGGGAGTTTGAATAGGGTGGTACAAGGGTTAACAGAGGCAGCTCCATAAATTCTGTAAAGAAATACTCATAGGAACTGTGGGCCCTCCATATGCTTGCTGCCTGTCCCTCTACAACTGTGTACAGACCATAATGTTCATTTGTCATTTAAAGAATTAATAACAGAAGAATAATACAGAAAGGTGAAATAGTAAATTGTACAACATATTTTAGAGAAATAACTTAGGAATGGGTGGGGTAGCCATATAAATGTCTACACTGATGGCTCAAGAGATCCTGAGAGCAGAAGAGTGGGATTTGGGTTACATGTACCCCATGTGCAAATCTGTCAGCATAGAAGGTTGACTGATTGAATATAAATATACTCTGCAGAATTAGAAACTTTATTGTGTGGGCACTGTGGTGGGTGGGAGAAGGGGGCTCAAGTAAAGTTGGTGTGCACTGTCTGTGGAGGTTTTCAGTCATCCTGGTCACAGTTATCCACATAGACCTGAATCAACAGCATCTGGACCTCATCAGTGGCAGCGGGAGTGGGATGCAGACAGCAGAAGGAGAAAGTTGCGTATCATTCAAACATCAGTTAAACCAAGCAAAAGAGTGGACATTCATTGGCAAGATCAAATGGGACATTGTGCAACTGGGCTGTTGCTAGTGGGAAAGGACGAGATGGCAACTGTGAAAACTGTAGTCCTGGAGTCTATACAGCACACACACTATGCCGATGAAAAGAGGCTTTTATTCTTGAAATGAAACAAATTAGGAATTCATTTTTCCCCTCGGAATGCTGCTGGATGATTTCATCCCTCTTAAAGAAAGAGCCAGGCAAGCAGTACACGTCCCAAAACCACGGATCTATATCGCGAATTTCAGAACTGAGGACATAAGTAGCAGTGACGTTACTACACCAGTGGGAGGCAGCAAAGCACTAAACCATGCCTCGTCTGCCGGGAAGAAGAAGACGAACAAGAAGTGTACCTCTGCCCTGCCTCTGCCTACCCCGACATTGCTGGTATCAGCCACGCTCTACTTAACATTAACGTTTCAAACAGTCCCGAGGAAAAATTATGTTTGAAAATTTCAGAGGAAAACTTCAGACGGTTCAGCAGGATTTCACTACAAGGTTTGTTTTCTGTCTGACATAAATACTAATAGTATTAGGACTTTTCACCTAAGGTTATCTGTTTATTGTTGTGGCCAACACACCTGCCTTCTGTAAAAGACTGTTCGAAGAGGTTTTCCACGTCAGATATGCGAATGTATTAGTTATTCTCTTTCATTCGGGATGATCACTCTTGTAATAAGTGGTCAGCTAGCTAGTTACACGCTTGCTGTTGGCTGTATCTGTTAGCGCACATCCAGCCAGGTCGCTCCTCTTCAACTAAAATAAGCAGTACAGGTATTCTGAATGTCATTCTTGTTATGATGTTCTAACTAGGTTTCATTTCGTTAATGTCAAGAGCCTTTGGGTAGTTAGTTAGCTGCTTAAATAGTTAGCCCGCTACCTAGCTGAGTTATTACAGTCAGCTGAGTGTCATGTGATGAGGAAAAGAGGAATAGAGACCTGGGCTCCGTCCACACAACAGATGCAGACATCAACAAGCATGCTGCTGAACAACACAAAAATGTCATTGGCACACCAGTCCTTCATCACAATGAATGAAACAGTGGTACAGGCAATCATTTCTGGAATGGTTTGTTTTATCAGTGTGACAGGCCATCAACTGCTCGTGCCCCCAGCTGATGAACTACAGCAGGGAAAAAAAGGGCTTTGACTGAAGCATCCTCCCATGTTTCTATTAAATTTATAACAACACTGACTCCCTGTTGTTGTCAATGCCGTCCTCCATATTTTGTTTCAGCCTACCACTGCCTGGCATGAATATTTATGCATTGACAGTTTTCACTAAGCATGCTCAGTGAAACCCCCCCACATTGATTCTGATGTGATCGTTCACACAGCTGTCACACCAGCAGGAATCAGATATGTATCTGATTTAAGACCACATATGAAAGTGGCCTGAGTCAGAATTGAATTGACATGTCTGATTCAGTGTGATATTTTTTCTCTTCACACTATCATAAGTCAGATCTGTGTTAATTTGAATTAATTAATCAGATCTAAGCCACTTTTTACTGACTGAACTTGCCGTATGACTCAGAGAGTCCCCCCTACTCTCCTGATAAACTGTGATAACAGTGTCTCCCTCAGCTAATATAGTGAGCTGCTGTGTGATGGAGACATGAAGGCCCTCCTAAATCAAACCAGCAAATGAGCCCCCACTGTTATTGGTGTCGATACTGTCATAGCCTGTGAAGTTTCAGTCAGCCATTTAGCTCAACATCTGAAATCCTCCAGCTCTATCTTCCTGCTTTAATCTATTCTTTTTTGCTTCTTGCTTCAAGTTTTTCTTGTCTGTGTGATGGAGCTACAGCAATGCTCAAATATCAACCTGTCTTTAATCATCTCAACACCACTGTTTCTATTTCAAATAATTCAAGAACTTCCAACCAGTCACTGCCATGATAAGAGCTTACCTGAGCCCTACATGCTGTCTGTCTGTCTTCAGTTGCCAGAATTTTCTTCATGAAAAGATGCATGACATTCACAAATTGGTTGTGTGTGTGCTGTGGGTAATTTTGCATATTAATGCTGTTCATCGTAATAATGGTCCATACAATTACTGTTTACTTTATCAAACTCATAATGCATTTGATGGAAAAAACAACAACAAAACAAACAAACAAAAAAACATGTTACTTAAGTTTATACTTAGCATGCACTTTGAGTCTTCATCAATACAAGGATACAAGGAAGTTTATTGGTCATTATACAACAGGTTGTATAACATGGAGGAGTTCAGATGGTGCATTTAGTAGTCTCACAGCCTGAGGGAAGAAGCTGCTCTGTAGTCTGGTGGTACGGCAGCGAATACTTGTGTATCTTTTGCCTGACGGCAGCAGGGTGAACATAAGGGGTGGGTTAAAAATATCAATATTTTCGATATTGTATCGATACACGTGTGTACAAAAGATAATCGATACATAAATCCCAGTATCACAGGCTGTGGCTGGGGTGGGTGTTGTCTTTTAGGATCCTTTTGGCTCTGCGCAGGCACCTCACCTCCCCGATATCACTGATGCTTGGTAGATGGGTGCCAATGATGTTTTGGGCAGTTTTAATCACTCGTTGCAGAGTCTTCCTGTCCTGGGCCGTGCACATCCCATGCCAGTTTGTGATGTTTCCAGTCAGGATGCTTTCAATCGCTCCTTTGTAGAAGCTGACAAGAACTTGGTGTGGGAATTTTGCTTTCTTAAGTTTCCTTAAGAAATACAGCCGTTTCTGAGCTTTTTTAACCAGGGCAGAGATATGTGAAGTCCTTGACAGGGTCTCTGTTATGTTGATTCCCAGGAACTTTAAACTGCTCACTTGCTCCACCTCAGCTCCATTGATGTAAACAGGGTTGTGTGTCTTTGCCTCCTTTTTTCTAAAATCAACTATCAGCTCTTTGGTTTTGCTGACGTTGAGTAGTAAGTTGTTTTCTGTGCACCATTCTGCAAGATGGTTGATTTCCTCCCGATATGAAAACTCATCATTGTTAGAAATCCGGCCGATGATGGTGGTGTCTTCTGCGAACTTCACAATAGAGTTCTCTCCATGTCGGGGGTTGCAGTCGTGGGTGTACAGCGTGAACAGGAGGGGGCTGAGCACACAGCCCTGGGGGGCTCCGGTGTTGAGCACTAGAGTGGAGGAGGAGAGACTGCCAATCCGAACTGACTGGGGTCTGTTTGTGAGGAAGTCCAGTATCCAGTTGCAGAGAGTGGTACTGATGCCCAGAGTGTTCAGTTTTCCAATCAGCTTCATGGGGGAGATTGACTACGTTTACATGCACACCATATTCTGGTTCGGGTCAATATTCCGGTTAAGGTAACTGCACTGCGGCAACTGGAATATTCCGTTTACATGTTACTTGGCATGCCCCTGTGTTTCGGCGTATTCTGCTCTCTTATGTAATGCGATACTCAGCCGTGGGGGGCAGCAGTACGCATATAGGCGTCTGGTCTGCCAGAAAAACAGACGAAGAAGTCTTCTTCTTTGTCTTCCTTTTTCTTCCTCTTCTGTCGCTATTTCTATGTTTTCTCCCAATGATATACTCCATGATATTTAAGTCTTTCATTTGCTGAAGGCAGACTGCAGTCAACATAGCTTTTAAGCTATGTTAAATCGCAATCGCAATATTGGGGGGAAAAATCGCAATTAGATTATTTTCCCAAATCATTCAGCCCTACCCAGCAGAGACATTATTTCAAATGCTGTGAATCATGTAACATGCTGCTAGCAACATTGTGCATGACAGACTTAGGGTTGCTCCTGAGATATCTCGCATTTCTTGCTCTCCTCACCTCTTTCTAAAATACCCACTTTTGCACAAAACACTAACCTGGCAACTCAGCAGAGACATTAACAATAGCATTTTTGTATAGTGCGGCCCAGGAAAATATTGTTGGCTCATGTACCACAGTATATGAGGTCTAATGACGCCTGATCTGGGTAGGGAATGTGAAGTATTTGCCCTGGGCCATAGGAGGTAGAGAGCCATGGTGCGTCAAAGTGTGCCAGACTGAAGTAATCCATCCCCCCTGCACTACACAGTAAATAAGCACAGATAGGCGCTTTCATTCTCTGCTCCCACTAGCCCACTGTGGAATATTCATTTACTGCTATTCCTTTATTCCTTTCTGTTATATTTTGCTTACATGTGTTATACAAGTAAAATCTAACGGTTACATGTTCAGTAGCCCTTTAAGCATGTCTCATATGGCTTTACAAACTATTTCATATCCTGTGTGTCATATACCATAATACCTAATGGTTATATATCCACATTATATAAACCATACTTCATCATACACACTGCATCCACTGTATCTTAAAGCATAATACATCATATACCTACATTTTATATTGAGCTACATCAACACATGATGCATTTCTTTAGACTGAAATGCGAGGAATAAGAGCACTCAAAGGAAATCAGCAGAAACACAGAAAAGACATGCAAACTTCATAAAGAAAAGCAGGGTCCGACATTAACGGTTGCCTGAATGCCCGAGGCAAGTAAAAATAGATGGGGGGCAAGTAGAACCTGTTCAAACTTGCCCAGGCGGGCAGATGACTATATTTCTCTTCTTTTCCTCTCTATTGGGCTCTGTTCTGAGGAGCCAGTTGCATTTTTTTTCTTTCTTTCTTTCTTTTTTTTTTTTTTAACCACGGTGTGCTGCTGCTTTCATTGGCTGAGCGTCTCTGCTGAGTGCAGACGTCAGACGTGACGTTCATTTGGCACTGACTGTCATGGCGGAGCACACACAACATACAGCATTTTGGACAAAAATACAGGCGATTTTGGACAAAAATAAAATCCCGATTTTTTTTCTCTGAAAACTCAGTTTTCGTTTTCGATTTCGATTTCGATTTTTTGGTAAAACTACAAAAGACAATGGAATAAATTATTTCAAATATTTTATCTTTATTTGTTAAAGAAAAATAGCAAACAAATTTCCCTATTGGGAATGAAGTGCAACTGAAAGATACTGTAAATCCTCCTTGGGTTTAGTAAAGTGACAACATTTACAGTCTTCTTGACCAAACAAAGATGAATCCCTTGGGATTAATGAAGTGAGAACCTCACTATGAACAGGTTCTTCATAAACAAAGATGAAGTTCCCTTATTTGGGAATAAAGTGAAAACTTAAGAACCAAACACATATGAATCCCCCTGTGGATTAAGTGACAATCTTAACTGTCTTTCACCTCACTTTAAAAATAACAGGTTTTTCTATCATCTTGAACAACGATGAATGAATTAAGTGCAAAACTTTCACATTTTGTAAAATAAAGCTTAAAAAAATGTATTGTATCCCTGAGGCAAAAACACAAACACGAATGTTATTTGCATGTTATATGCCCATTGGAAAAAACAAACAAACACTACCTCTCTCATAATGAGAGAGGTAGAGGTTGTTTCTGTCACTCATTACATTTGTTAATTCAAGTCAGATTTGCAAGTTTTTTGCAAGGAACACAAGCCTGTCTACGACATCTGGCTTGAGGGATGTCCTGTGGCATGTTACAGTGTTCCCTCCAACACTAAAGAATAGGCTTTCCACCGATCTGATCCGCTATATTGGATCAGCCGATATTTTGCATTTTATGCACTTTGTGTGATCGGCTGTAATGTCTTAATTCGCCGATCCGATCAATGACGTCATTGTCGTGTTGAAACTTTTTGCAGATGCTCCCGTTGCATTGTTTTATCTGTCTCGTTTACTCCGAAGAAGTTCCACACCACCGCCGTGTTAGTTTTGAGCCCTGTCACTATGTGATGGACAATAAAGTTTTTTGAATCTTGAATCATTCCCTGTCGGATTCAAACAAACATGTCGGTGGTGTGGGACTTCTTCAAAATGTCTGAGACAGATAAAACTAAGGTGATTTGCAATCTGTGCAACACTACAGTACCTCTGTCAGTTTGGGGCACAGCAAAGATTGTTAAACATTGGCAAAAATGCTTGAGAATACTTTTGTTCATATTCAGTAAACGGTACAGAAGTATATACAGTAAATAAACAAGTTATTTAAATAGACATATTGCTCCCTCATGTGATCGGATCGGTGATCGGTTTATTTAAACTCACTGATCGGTGATCGGCCTCAAAAATCCTGATCGTGTAAAGCTTACTAAAGAGCCTCTCGAATGGGCACTCGTTGCAGGGATTGAGCGGTATTTCTTGGCTAGCTTGCTGAGCCTTGGAAAGTTGTCTTTCTGTTTCTTCTACCACTGAAGTGGATCAGCATCCTCACTTATCTCAGGCGTCAACAGGTAGGTTTCCAGCTCAGTTCTAACTCTGTCTGCCTGTGACAGGGAGGAAGAGGGCACATTCTTCTTCTGGAAGAAGCTTGCCAAGCTTTTCCTCTTCTTCGGCGCAGGGCCAGGCTGAGCTTCTTCTTCCTCCTGGCGCGCCTGCACAGCTGGTCCAGGCTCTGGTGTGGTTTTGTCAGTGGGCAGATTCAGCAGTTCTGTGACAGCTCTCTTCTTAATCTGTTCCACCTTCTCAGGATGAATGTATGTCGTGCAGAACCTGGGATCCATAAGTGAGGCCATGCTCAAGAGTTCGTCTTTGACAGGGTCACTGTATTTGTCAGTCATGTAACTCAGAATGTTTTTTTTTTTTTGATAGTTTTTGTGAGCTCAGTGTCGTCGTCTGCTGGCTTGAGGAGACTGCTTCTGAGCATGTTGAGAGTTGGTTTGATGAAAGAGATGGTCACATAACTCTCCCCAGACAGCGCGTCGGTGAAATCTTGCAGTGGTTTAACAGCTTTATTCACCGACTCCAACACCTTGAGGACTTGCCAGGTGGGCACAAGGTGCCTGCATTTCTTTTCTGACCCCAGGACACATGCTATGGCACTCTCTTGTTCCAGGATACATTCTATCATCGCTTGTCTGGATCCCCACCTGGTTGGGGACTCAGTGATGAGCTGATGAACGGGTAGGAGCTCTGTCTGTAATGCAGCCAGCTCTCTTCTTATTTTCCAGCTATATGAAAAAGAACAGACCTTTCTTACAAATCCCGATGGCACGATCAATCCATGCCATTCTCTGTATAAAAAGAAATATAGAAGAAACAAAAAACTGTAACATCACATCGCCTTGTGCTTAAAATGTGCTATACAGGTGCATCTAAAAAATAAGAATATTGTGGAAAAGTTAAAAAAGTAAAAAACAAAAAAAAAAAAAAAAAAACAAATAAAAATTATATAAATATGCTCATGCCATGGTTTCTGAAAATATTTATATTATTTATTTATTTATTCAATTCCTGAAATCTCTTACAAAAATATTAAACTTTTCCAAGATATTCTATTTTTTAAGATGCACCTGTATAAACATATAGAATAAATCACATGGACTACATTCACATATAATATTAAGAGGCTAGATGTTGATGCATTTAGGATTGACACAAACACATACACATGAACAGTGTGTATATGTTGTGTGTGTGACATGCTATTATATGTATCACATGTATGCATATGTGCATTTTGAGGAAATATTAAAATTAAAAATGTTTTGTATACAAGTGTTAATTCACTTTTTTCATACAATTAAATGAACTAAGTTTAAGTAATGAGAATAAGAGGGTAATGTGTTGACTATGGCTTCATTAATCTAGCAAGGAGTAACTTGTTTTTAAAGCACTACACTTCATATAAATGCAGTAATGCATTGCTATGTACTTTAACACTTACCGATGGCGTTGTGCAGTTTGTGCCGAAAGCGCTGTAGGTTGGGTCACTCATTCAGTGTCAGAGCCTTTATCATATTGGTGCCGCTCTCTGTAGTCATGCAAACGAGACAGTCCTCACTCAGGTGCCAGGACTCAAGTGCATCTCTCAACCCCTGGGCGATCTCTTCACCGTTATGGTCCTCTGGGAAGAAAGAGGTTTGTAGGCAGACGTGTTCCAGACTCCACTCATCGGTGATAAAGTGGGCCGTCAAACTCAGCTATGGCTGCATTGTCCGTCTGGACCACAGGTCCGTCGTAGCGGAGAAGAATGGCACATCCTCCAGCTGCTTTGTGACTTTTTCACATGTGGTGTTGTACAGATGGGGAAAGACAACTTTGGCAAAATGTTTGCGGCTTGGTAGCTCGTAGTGGGGGTCCAAGTGTCGGAAGCCAGCCTTTTCTACAGTATATATTGGGACCATGTCTTTTGCTATGTGAAATGCCACTGCATCCGTAATGTTTTCCACTTCGCGTCTGTCTTGCTATATGGGACACCACGTGAAAATGAAGCCGCTAACGCTACCTGCTTCGGAGCTGGTGGTGGTGTTTTAGCCGGTCTTTCGTCCTCGTGTACAGCCCGCAACGCAACACACTGCTCCCACTCTGGCTTGTGATTGTTTGCGAGGTGTTGAAATAAGTTTGTCGTCCTGCTGTCTTTAGCAGATACCACCTTCAGGCAGACTTTGCAGCGGGGAGTGGTTTGCTCTTCATCCGAAACTGCGAAGCCGTACCAGTTCCACACGACTGACTTGCTTTTCTTGACCTTTTTAGCAACGACATTCTCGCTTCCTTTAGCAAACGCTGACATGCTTACAGAGGGCTGTGGATGTAGCAGCTTCTCGAGGGGGGAGGAGGACTACGGTAGCCTAGAGGCACATAGCCCGGAAGCATGCGAGAGGAAAATCAATTTTAAGATTTTCCTTTTTTTTAACATCGTCTTGACTAATTAATCCGATTTCGATTTAAAATTGACTAATCACACAGCCCTACCTACGAGAGTGAAAAACGGCGTAGAACTTTCCTCCCTTCGTGGAAAGAAATTCATTCCTGGGTCAAGTATGATCCAACAAAATTGACTATGTCCTGCACTATTTGCAGAGAGTTCCCGGCGAAAGCAGATAAAACAGGATCCTTTTTCCGCGGAAACAACAGCTACTGAAGGCAGGACTTAGACAGCCATGCTAAATCTATCCAATGCCCTGTTAAAAAGAGGGATGTTCAAATATGAAATAGCATTAAAACATTGCACTGACTGCCAGTTAAATGTAATGTAATGCAGGGATGATAGCAATCCAGCGTTGTGCCGGATCTCCGGCGTACCGGCGTGACTGCGGAAAAAAAAATCTGGGCTCACCCAGATTTATCTAACAGACATTTCTCTGGATCCAATAGAAGCGCAGCAATAGGCCTACTAGCCAATCAGAAGTAGGGCGGGGGCGGGACTTGGGTGTTGACAGTCAGGCGCTCCATGTGCCATCGAAAGTGAGCCATGTTAGCCTACAGTGACGCACTGCAACCCACAGGATGGACTGCAGGTTCATGAAGCCCGGGGAAGACAGCAAAGATGTCTCTTAAACTGATGATGTCGGCGCCGACCGGATTCGGCAAGCCTACTTTACATATCGACCTCTCCTAGACTGTTTATGACATACAGAAACTTAAAAAAAAAAAAAAAAAAACATGTCGGAAACTGGAGAAACGATGCTTTGCGCCTATACACAGTACCATTACGGTAACTCTGTAGGACGACTGAAACTTCGACCGTCCAATCACAGAAGAGTCCCCGGTGTGTCACATGTTTGTAATATGAGCTTCTCATACCGACTCCTGAACCAATGGGGCGATTGAAAAAAAATCAGAGGGTTTCTGAAAGCAGAGAACCGGAGCTTTTCCGCATAGGCGGAGTTTGAAATTTGCGCTGGGGGGGGGGGGCAAACTCCGCCTATGCTTTTCCGATGGTGTGGAAAGGTTAGCTTAATTACAGGGTTAAGAGGGTAAAGAATAAATGGCGCTGGGCTTGGATAGAGGAGAATGGGAGCTATGTGGCAATAGATAGTTACAAAATAGTCATTAGGGTTATTTGTATATAATGTTATTTTCATTATGTTATATATGTTATATGATGAAATTTGCACCCCCCGGGAACAGAAGACAGTTCAGGCTCAGGATTTTTTTCCACTATCACCCCTGGTAATGTAATTAATACTAAATACTGCTTTCTGAAGCAAGAAGTGCTGTGTAGTGTTGTACACAGATTGGATTTTAGTAAGAAATTAGTCATGAGCTAAAGTATGCATCACAGGCAGAAAAAAAGCTTGTCTTAGGCAGAGCAAGTAGGAATTTAGGGGGGGCAAGTGGATTTGAGAAGCACTTTCCCTGCCGGGCGAGTAGGTTTTTTCCTACTTGCCTGGCAGGGCAAGTAGGAAAAAACCTTAACGTCGGACCCTGAAAGGACCTGGTAACAATGAAGACAATGAAGTCCTGAGCTAAACCTGAACCCTTTTCCTGTCTTTCAGTATGAAGACCTTAGGGGATAAGTCTAAAGATTCCAAAGTCAAGAGGAGACCAAGGTGAGAAGAAGCATATCATTTATGTATGTAGGTGTGTATTGTGTAGTGTTTAGATAATAGGGCTGGAACCGTATGCTTGTCTGCAAAGGGGAGAGCTGTGGCTGCCCAGAGAACCCATTTTCATTCAGATATCTGGAGGTCAGAGGTCAAGGGACCTCCTTGAAAATGCCTGTTTTTCCCCTCACCAAAATTTAGCTGAACTTTGGAGCAATATTTAATCCCCTTGCCAATAACCTAGCATGACATGATAGTTAAATCCATAAAAATTTAAAAAACAAAAAACAAAAACAAAAAAACAAGAATGGCAATACTTGAGTGAATTGTTTTTTTTTCCCCCTCTCCCAGTAGATAATGTGTCATTGTTCTTTGTTGCTCAGGTTTGAAGAAAACATTCCTCAGTTCACTGCTGGATTGGAGCTCCTCAGCAGGTTTCTGCACAAGCACATGTGTATACACACAAAATGCACTCTAGCACAGTGAAGGTCAATGTTATGCATCATGTTTGTCATATAGAAATGACTTAATGGTCAGTGTATCCTGATATTGGTTTCAATTGCGTGTGTGTGTGTAGGTATGAGGAGAGCTGGGTTCTGCTCCATAAAAGAGCTAAAGATTGTGCTCAGACTGCGGAGGTAGGCTCAGCACTGTTCTGTTCTATTGTGCCCTCTCATGATGTGATCACAGCTAGTGTTTTTTGAAAGAGAAAAAGCTCTGTCAAGAGGGTTTTTGTACTTGTGTGTTGACTTACAGTACAGGCCAAAAGTTTGGACACACCTTCTCATTCAACGCGTTTTCATGGGTTATGGGATTATTTTCATGACTATTTACATTGTAGATTCTCACTGAAGGAATCAAAACTATGAATGAACACATGTGGAGTTATGTACTTAACAAAAAAAGGTGAAATGACTGAAAATATGTTTTATATTCTAGTTTCTTCAAAATAGCCACCCTTTGCTCTGATTACTGCTTTGCACACTCTTGGCATTCTCTCCATGAGCTTCAAGAGGTAGTCACCTGAAATGGTTTTCCAACAGTCTTGAAGGAGTTCCCAGAGGTGTTTAGCACTTGTTGGCCCCTTTGCCTTCACTCTGCAGTCCAGCTCACCCCAAACCATCTCGATCGGGTTCAGGTCCAGTGACTGTGGAGGCCAGGTCATCTGCCGCAGCACTCCATCACTCTCCTTCTTGGTCAAATAGCCCTTACACAGCCTGGAGGTCTGTTTGGGGTGATTGTCCTGTTGAAAAATAAATGATGGTCCAACTAAACGCAAACCGGATGGGATGGCATGTTGCTGCAGGATGTTGCTGCAGGATGCTGTGGTAGCCATGCTGGTTCAGTGTGCCTTCAATTTTGAATAAATCCCCAACAGTGTCACCAGCAAAACACCCCCACACCTTCACACCCCCTCCTCCATGCTTCACAGTGGGAACCAGGCATGTGGAATCCATCCGTTCATCTTTTCTGCGTCTCACAAAGACACGGCGGTTGGAACCAAAGATGTCAAATTTGGACTCATCAGACCAAAGCACAGATTTCCACTGGTCTAATGTCCATTCCTTGTGTTTCTTGGCCCAAACAAATCTCTTCTGCTTGTTGCCTCTCCTTAGCAGTGGTTTCCTAGCAGCTATTTGACTATGAAGGCCTGATTTGCGCAGTCTCCTCTTAACAGTTGTTCTAGAGATGGGTCTGCTGCTAGAACTCCGTGTGGCATTTATCTGCTCTCTGATCTGAGCTGCTGTTAACTTGCGATTTCTGAGGCTCGTGACTCGGATGAACTTGTCCTCGGAAGCAGAGGTGACTCTTGGTCTTCCTTTCCTGGGTCGGTCCTCATGTGTGCCAGTTTCGTTGTAGCGCTTGATGGTTTTTGTGACTCCACTTGGGGACACATTTAAAGTTTTTGCAATTTTCCGGACTGACTGACCTTCATTTCTTAAAGTAATGATGGCCACTCGTTTTTCTTTAGTTAGCTGATTGGTTCTTGCCATAATATGAATTTTAACAGTTGTCCAATAGGGCTGTCGGCTGTGTAGTAACCTGACTTCTGCACAACACAACTGATGGTCCCAACTCCATTGACAAAGCAAGAAATTCCACTAATTAACCCTGATATGGCACACCTGTGAAGTGAAAACCATTTCAGGTGACTACCTCTTGAAGCTCATCGAGAGAATGCCAAGAGTGTGCAAAGCAGTAATCAGAGCAAAGCGTGGCTATTTTGAAGAAACTAGAATATAAAACATGTTTTCAGTTATTTCACCTTTTTTTGTTAAGTACATAACTCCACATGTGTTCATTCATAGTTTTGATTCCTTCAGTTGGAATCTACAATGTAAATAGTCATGAAAATAAAGAAAACGCATTGAATGAGAAGGTGTGTCCAAACTTTTGGCCTGTACTGTATGTAGCATAGGGATTTACAAGCAAACTCCATATTCCAGACTTTCAAGTTTACCTTAATTAAAGCTAGTAATATACTCAACCTAATTTTCAAGCAAACAGAATTTCTCTTGAAATGCAATTTTAAAATTAATTAAATGCCACTTAAGTTCATATATTTTCAGAAAGAAGTTTTGTTATCCTGCTTACCAATAATATACAAGTATAATTTTTCTTCACATAGAAACCATATATAAAATCACAAATACTCTATAACAAATATTAAAAGAAAAACAATTTATAATAAGAATTGGCATGCCAATGGAATATTGTAAATGTCATAAGTTTTAAATGAACCTGGGAAAGTCTTGGTGACTTCTTGTTTTTCCTGCAGTTCAAGTTCTAGTTCTAGTTTTCAGTAGCTCTGTTCTGTGTAGACTTGTTCTTTGTTTTTGCTATTGCACTGCAAAAACTCAAAATCTTACCAAGATTATTTGTCTTATTTCAAGTCAAAAATGTCTTATTACTAGTCAATATATCTCATTACACTTAAAATAAGACATGATCAGCTCAGAAGTAAATTGTTTTTAGACAATTGTCGCTTGTTTCAAGTGAAAATTTGCTTGAAACAAGTGAAAATTTGCTTGTTTCATTGGCAAAATTTGTTGCTTTTTTCTAGCTAATTTTCACTTATTTCAAGTGAATTTTCACTTTTTCCACTGGCAAATTTTGCCAATGAAACAAGGACATTTTCACTCGTTTCAAGTGAATTTTCACTTGAAAGGACTGAAAATTGTCTAAAAACAAGTTACTTCTGAGGTGATCATGTCTTATTTTAAGTGTAATGAGATATTTTGACCAGAAATAAGACATTTTTGACTTGAAATAAGACAAATAATCTTGGTAAGATTTTGCGTTTTTGCAGTGTGGTAATATCCGGAGTTTTGATGCTGCATATATTGTTGGAGCTTGTGTTTGTAGCATATTTCTGGCCCGCTGCCTTTCTGGATTCCTTCTCTCCACCTCTCCATCTGTTTTCAGGCCGTGGACAGGGAGGTGGTGATGCTGTCAGTTCACTGGGAGAGGAGGAGAGCAGCAGTGACACAACTACAGGAGCAGCTACAGACCATGCCAGGTTTCATCAGCGAACTCAATGCTATCACAACTAGGATAGGTATGGGGTCTCTAACAGGCATTACAAAATGCAGATTAATAATACTAGTGATAATAATAATAATAACATTCAGAGACAGCTGTTTCCACCACGCTGCACAGTCCCTCACATCAACATAATGCAACCAGCTGTGTCTTTCTACACTGCTTTGTTTTGAAGATACTGCCCAGAATGTGAATTTTGACTTATGGGCGATCTTGACCTGACCTTCGACCTAGATTTAATCAGGTCAGCCTTCACTCAATACCTGTTTCCAGGTATTGAGTGAAGCTTTCATTCAAATCCACACTGACAAACAGAGGTGAAAACATAATGCCCATTCACCTTTGGTGGCAGATGTAGTGCTAGTAACAACAACACTAATAATAATAATAATAATAATAATAATAATAATGGCTATGGTTTTTTGAGTGGTCTGTGGTGTTGGTAGGCGGTTGCTATAGTATTAAGGGTGGTTGCTAGGGGATTGCTAGTGTGTTATGGGTGGTTGCTAGGGGATTGCTAGTGTGTTATGGGTGGTTGCTAGGGGATTGCTAGTGTGTTATGGGTGGTTGCTAGTGAGTTCCTAGTGTGTTTAGGGTGGTTCCTAGGGACTTGCTAGTTGGGTAGGGGTCATGGCTAGGATGTAGTCGCAGCAGTGCAAGTGGCCACTGATACAGAAAAGGTGAGATATAGAGTCACGTGTGTATCTCTGGCCTTGCTTGTGTCAACTAGCCAAAGAGAGTCAGGCCTGTCATTGTCTGCCCAGAGACAGAGGTAATGTTCTAGAACCATGCTATCCAATTGCCACCGGGCCAGGTCTAACACTCAAGGTGTTTTGTGCTGGTCCTTTGAGTGGACTAAATGCAACTACCTGTTTTGGTTGCACCACTATTTTTAGGGACCATACTGGACCGATCAAATTCACCCATGCATGCTGCATGTGCTCTGCTTTCACTTCTCCGAGCTAAGCATTTGGCTTGCTAGTAAGACAAAATGTCTCTCTCTACCTTAAAAAAAAAAAAGTTGACTCAGAAAATAGGCACATGGACAGAGAAGTATGTTTTTATTGCTGTTGATGTGAAGCCTGTGTGCTTAATCTGCATCAAGTGCCTCATGGTGTGTAAAGAGTATAATGTCAGAGGCATTTCAAGATAGAGCATACTAACTTTGATGCCAACTTTCCCACCGGGCTCTGCTGCCAGAGTTTTTTTTCTGCTTAAATCCTGTTATGAGCAAAGATGTGACACCCTGTTTCAGGCCTGTACGGATCAAGAGAGAGCAACATCAGCATTGTTATGAATAGCATGGATGTTGGGCAAAAAAAAGCCTTTTATAGACTCAGACTGTCAAGGAGTGTATGCTGGCATCAATCAAGGATGTGGTTACCGATGAGAAAACCCAAAAAAGTATAATTGATTTGATCAAGCAAATTCCAATATCTTTACACGTCATATATGTGGAGAGTCGAGGGCCCTGCACTGAACATTTTTTAGACGCTTTTGGACAAACTGAGAAAGGCTGAGGTGATGTCTTTGGCCATGGATGAATCAACAGACAACAGCGATGTTGCACAGCTGTGCCTCTGTGTTTGATTCTTTGATGGGGAATGCTTTTGAGAGGATTTGTTTGGACTAATTCCCTTGAAGGGACACACGACCGTTGAAATTTTACCCCCCAAAAAATTGCTTTGTTCTTTGAGGAGAACAAGTTGAACTTGAAGCACGTGAACATGTTGGTGATGGAATGTGCTCCCTCGATGGCAGGCAGGAAACAGGGGCTGGCCTCCTTTGTGCCAAGCCGAGTGGTGAGTTAAAAGACCATGGACTCTGGCATGGCAGTTATAAACTTTATCCATTGGACCTCCAGCTTACAGCTCCACCTTTTCCAAAGGTGTTGACAGATACAGTGCTGTGAAAAAGTATTTGCCCCCTTCCTGATTTCTTATTTTTTTGCATATTTGTCACACTTAAATGTTTCAGATCATCAAACAAATTTTGATATTAGACAAAGATAACCCGAGTAAATATAAAATAAAGTTTTTAAATGATCAGGGTTTTCCCTGCCTTATAATTTCTTAGGCGCACCGCCTAGACGTTTTCACCAACCGCCTAGATCAAATGAACGAGGAACGGGGAAAAAACGCACATCGACATATTCAATCTGCGGCTCCTTTAGGAATCTGTTGTTGATGCTAGCTTGGATTGTCCGGAGGGAGTTAGGCGGGCACTGGGCCATACGTCATGAAATACTGACAACGGAATTAACCAGTCACTGCAGCGAATAGTTTCTGCGTGAACGCTGAGAGGATGGCTTTCAGCCGCAACACATCCGCTGTAGGCTAGGCGGTGGTGGAATGTATGAATCGCCTAGCGCGAAAAACACAAGCGCTCGCAAATACCAGTGATCCATTGGCCATTTGGGTGACTTGTGTGAAGCGTGCAGATTAGCCAAATAAAACGTAATCTATTTCTAACGCGGAATTTGACATAACAGCTGCACCGGCACCGCACGAGCCAAAGGGCAGAGAAACTCTCCAGCTACAGCAGCGCCCTGACATAGATTGTGTAACAAAGTGAAGAGTTGCCACTCCGCTGTATTTTCACTGGCTAACAGCAGCACACTGGCTTAGCTTGTCTATTCAGAGAAGAGGTATCACTTTGGCTTATTTTTCAATCTGTGTTATCACATGCATACTACTGCTCATTCATTGGTAGTTGAATTGTTAAGTCTGTTTGCTAAGTAATTTACATTTTTAAAACAAATAATAATTTAACATGTTAAATTATTGGAGTCAAGCTTACTGGTAAACATCTACTCCTTCAAGATAATTTATTATGTTCTGCAACTCTTAAATATACACTTAATAAATACATAAATGATTGCTCGAAATTCAAGGTGTTCATTTTTAGAATAGAATAGAATAGAATGTCTTTATTGTCATTGCAACGAGCACAACGAAATTGAAAGGCGCAGTCCTCCTTAGTGCCATTAAGAAATAGGGCTGTGAAATAGGCCGAGAAATAGGTATTCATTTTTGATATAAATGGTCTTAAAAAGGTCTTAAAAAGACTCAAATTTAACTTGAAGAAACCTGTAGGAACCCTGAGGCATATGCCAGGGGTCTTATTCGGAATTCTCTCCAACCGGAATATGACCTTAATCGGGTTCGGTGCATGTTTACATGACATGTGCGCAACCAGAATATTGCGAATATTCCAGTTAAAACAGGAATATGGTGTGCATGTAAACGTACTCACTGCTGCCTTCTGACGGCCGTAACATCCAAAGTAGTTGTCGGTACCCTTTACACTTTAGATAGCTGGATAGAAGAGAACACACTGAACATTTTGATGGGTAATATGTAAAATATAAAAATAAAATATGTTCTTTGCATTACAAAGCAGGCACATAATAAAAAATAATATTTATGTAAGATAATAAGATGTGTCTGCCTAAAGGCAAGCACATAATAATATATATACTTAATAATAAAGTACAATAAAATTAGCACAAAAAAAACCCAAATTTGTAATGTGTAAAAACGGGGGAAAAACAATAAATTCAAATAAATAAATAAATTTATGAATGAATGAATGAATAAACAAAAGTCTTACTCCTGAACATTCCACCCCACTCACTTTTGAAACACTGGCAGTCCCATACCTGCCAACATTTGAGTAGTAAAATCCAGGAGATTTTTGTGCTGGGGGCGGGGGGAGCAGCAGAAGATGTGTGGGGATATTAGTGCCTGCCGAGCGGGTTCAGATTTACAACACTTCCAGGTTTTTAATAATTAGTCAGTAAACTCGGCATTGTCTGACGCAGGCTGGAAAACGTGCACTTTTATTTACAGTTAAAAACATTTTGCCGTGTGTTTCAGCTTCTGTTAAAGTAACGGAGCTGCGGCGGCTCCCGGTCTGAGCTTTCAAAATAAAACCTTTGTTATTGTGCACTTCTCATTATTATTAACAAACAAAATTGGGGCTTGTAAATTACAGGAGATTCCCGGGAGAAAAGACAAAACGGGAGGGCGGCAGGAGATGAGTCTAAAATACGGGAGAAACCCGGGAAAAACGGGAGTGTTGGCAGCTATGGGCAGTCTGCACATCACTCCTGTGCACCGTAAGAGCTGAGGGGTGGAGCAAATGAAGAGAAGATTGTATTGAAAGGCCAACTCTGACTCCACTCTGGAAATTGTGAGTTGGGTAGAGAGCCATATGTATGCTCAGTAATCCCCAGACATACGTATTTTTGCTCAAGTGTTGCTGCAACGGCCACTGCCATAAAACCCTTTTATTTACAGTCAAGCAATGTACATGCAATTGACTGGACAAGCAGCTTGGAAAGACGTGCTTGGATGGATGCGTCCCATGGTACAGAAGACAAAAATGTGTTGCACACTTGGACACAATAAGGGGACTTCCAAGCGTGCATGAGTTTTTACCGTTTCTTTACTCTTTCTTTGCGCTGAAAATACAGAAACACACGCACATCAGCAACTTTGTTGCTAGCTGCAGGCTGTCTGTCTATTGAATGGCATGCATCTATATTCACCATTAACCTTGCAAGAAACACAAATATCAGTTTCCGTTATATTCCTCAAAATAAACTCACATTCACAATATTCTGCACATTCACACAACTCATATTTTAGTAAGCCACAGACAGTTACATTATTTTCCTCAGCGAATTACTAACGTTCGGTGAAGCATTTTCTCCATCATCATGGTTGTTAATTAACTTGCAAACTGTGATATAAATCTTATATTTACATTAAGTAAGTAAGTAAGTAAGTTACACTTTATTAATCCCACAAGGGGAAATTCAACCAATTTACAACCAATCCATAACTCGTACACATTCATTATACATCCGTGTCGCTACTTTTATACATCTTTGTGCCACTTTTGCTCACCTGAAAATACAGAAACATGCACATCAGCAACTTCGCTGCTAGCTGCAGGCTGTCTGTCTACTGAATGGCACAGCCGCCCGCACCTTGTTTAGAGGACCCCTGAGGACCCCTGGCTGCCCAAAGTGCCTGTGTGAGCTTTACTCATGATAACCGTACATTAACCCACCACAATATTACAGTTGAGATTGCAAATAATCAGAATATCAGCAGACAAAATAATAAACTCTAATAATGAAAAGTAATACATGAGAATGAGGGGTGCCCAGTGTCCATTAACATGCTTCACATTACTCTGTGTCCCACAAATGCAACCTGATGAGTACTGAAATTGTCCTTTTTAAGTTTTTATAACAAATGAAATAAACAAATTAATTAGCAGCATTCTATTTGTTTGAAAGACAAGCTTTTATCTGCATTTAACTATAAATATCAATTGTTGAAGTTTCTTTTCACTTTGACTTTTGTTTTTTGCTCATTTCAACTTTCATTTTCTTTTTTGGAATAGTTATCACTGTCAAAACATCACCATGAACCAGTAATAACTGCCAAAACTGTATGTCTGTGTCCACAGCCCATTTGGAAGGTGACTTTGAGGAAATGGAGAGCAGGCTGGTTTACCTGGAGACTCTGTGTTGCCAGTGTGAACAGCAGAGATTTAAACAATATCAAATAAACCAGCTGGACAACTATAAGAAGAAGAAGAGGTATGACACCAAAATATTGAAATTATTAATGGTTCCCATGTTGGAACCCTGTTGTTATTGGCAAAAGTATAGTGCCGTCTTATTATTCTTGAGGGTTCAGGTGCTAAAGGTACAGGATCCCTCTTTCAGTTCAATTCAATTTTATTTACATAGTGTCAAATCATAACAGAAGTTATCTCAAGAGATACTGGCCTTCTATAGAGAGGTGTGTACCTTGGGAACCTTCGGTGCAGCAGAATCTTTTTTGTAGCCTTCCCCAGACCTGTGCCTTGCAACAATCCTGTCTCTGAGCTCTGCAGGCATCAAGAGAAATGGGAGGCACCTGAGCTAAATTTCAAGTGTTTTTGCAAAGGGTCCGAATATTTATGTCAGTGTGATATTTCAGTTTTTCCTTTTTAATAAATTTGCAAAAATTTCTAAAATTCTGTTTTCACTTTGTCATTACAGGGTACTGAGGTTAGAATAATGATAAAAAAACTGAATTTAAACAATTGTATAGTATCAGGCTGCAACATAACAAAAGTGAAAAAACTGAAGGGGGTCTGAATACTTTCTGAATGCATTGTAGGCTGGAAATCTCACCTGTTACAGTAAACCTGGCAGATAGGATTCTTGCCCTGCTGGGGATTGGGGCATTATACAATAATTCACAAGTCTCATCAATTCACATTTATTTAAAAATAAGTGGAATTCATCATGTTTACACAGGTTATTTTCAAAGTATCTCTGAAGTGATAACAGTTTTCTGAATCGGACATTTGTAATTCTATGGTAATTTTTTTGTAATTTGAATTTTAAATATACAGTATATTTAAATTTGTATTTAGAATGATACTTTTCTTGGGATTGTTTTTAATATTTTGATAATTTTATAGTTTGGTATTTGGCCAGTTTTCAGGTAGTTTTTTATGCTAATTTGTTACTAATTTTCAGTTCATTCTCTGGTAATTTTTTTTTCACCAATTTGTTAACACAAGAAATCTGAAGTTGATCTGGCATCACTGATCTGTCATTGACATATATAATTTTAGTAATTATAAATCTAATTTATAATTTTTTTGTTTATTTATATTTGTTAATTTACCAATGTTTTTCCCATGTTTGTGAAAGAAATCAAGTTAATTTGCTGAGGTTTGCTAACCCTAACTCTAACCCTAACCCCAACCCTAACCCAAGGGTTCAGGTAAAAATATGAGAATGCAAGTATCATAGTGTTTGTAGTGGATGCCAATTTGTAACATCTGTCCCCAGAAGGGCTTTTGTAAGAACTTAACCTGCCTTTTGACATTACCTGTTCTCTTCTGGCATGTAAATGTAGTCATGTTTCTAAC
Source organism: Myripristis murdjan (assembly GCF_902150065.1). Classification (NCBI taxonomy): domain Eukaryota; kingdom Metazoa; phylum Chordata; class Actinopteri; order Holocentriformes; family Holocentridae; genus Myripristis; species Myripristis murdjan. The sequence goes on along the minus strand of NC_043995.1, from coordinate 974,212 downwards.
ATCAGAAAAATAAAATGCCATTATGATAACTAATTTACTGAAGTAAGGTAATGTTCTTCTTTGAACAGGAGGGAGCTGGAGGCCCTAAAGGGTGAGTTAGGAAACTGGCAACTGCTACTGTTACTGCTGTACCCCACAAACATTTTTTGCTATTTTACAGCACACACATATTCAGCACAAGCACCTTGAGTACTTTACATAAAACAACTTAATATAGTATTGTTACGATTACAGAGTTGATCTGTGAATGTTGGCGTAAGGAGCTCTGCTAGCAGGTCCATGTTTTGGTGGTTAACAAGTAGGCCTGCCTGCTGCCTCTTACCCCAGGTAACTCTGGACAAGAAGAGAGCCCAGCCCCTAGCCAAGTGTCTGGTTCCAGAGCCAGACTTACTATGCATAGGTTAAAGATTGTGTGAGTAACTTTTTTGGTCATAAATTTGACAAATCATCATTAATACAGAGGATCCAATTCAAGCTAAATACATTGAGAAAAAAATGTGGTCTCATGAAGCTGTAATCTCATTTGTTAAAATTCATTCAGGATGAATCAAGCAACCAGTCACCTCAAGGAAGCTTTGCGATTTCAGTCCCGTCACGTCTTGTGCACATACATGTGCACGGCTGTTGTACACACTCACTTCCCCTCCCCAGAAAGACTCCACCTAGCCCACCTTAGCTGTAGTAATTTATCTTAACTTACCATAACTGAGACTTGCCAGTTCCTACTCCTTTATTGCATTGGAGCCACACACATACACTATATTGCCAAAAGTATTCGCTCATCTATCCAAATCATTGAATTCAGGTGTTCCAATCACTTCCATGACCACAGGTGTATAAAATCAAGCACCTAGGCATGCAGACTACTTCTACAAACATTTGTGAAAGAATGGGTCGCTCTCAGGAGCTCAGTGAATTCCAGCATGGTGCTGTAATAGTAATGTAATAGGATGCCACCTGTGCAGTAAGTCCAGTTGTGAAACTTCCTCGCTACTAAATATTCCACAATCAACTGTTAGTGGTACTATAACAAAGTAGAAGCGATTGGGAACGACAGCAACTCAGCCACGGAGTGGTAGGCCACATAAAATCACAGAGCGGGGTCAGCGGATGCTGAGACGCATAGTGCGCAGAGGACGCCAACTTTCTGCAGAGTCAATAGCTTGAGACCTTTAAACTTCATGTGATCTTCAGATTAGCTCAAGAGCAGTGCGTAGAGAGCTTCATGGAATGGGTTTCCATGGCCGAGCAGCTGCATCCAAGCCTTACATCACCAAGCACAATGCAAAGCATCGGATGCAGCGGTGTAAAGCACACCGCCACTGGACTCTAGAGCAGTGGACACGTGTTCTCTGCAGTGACAAGTCACGCTTCTCCGTCTGGCAATCTGATGGACGAGTCTGGATTTGGTGGTTGCCAAGAGAACGGTACTTGTCTGACTGCATTGTGCCAAGTGTAAAGTTTGGTGGAGGGGGGATTATGGTGTGGGGTTGTTTTTCGGACGTTGGGCTCGGCCCCTTAGTTCCAGTGAAAGGAACTCTTAATGCTTCAGCATACCAAGACATTTTGGACAATTTCATGCTCCCAACTTTGTGGGAACAGTTTGGAGATGGCCCTTCCTGTTCCAACACGACTGTGCACCAGTGCACAAAGCAAGGTCCATAAAGACATGGATGAGCCAGTTTGGTGTGGAAGAACTTGACTGGCCTGCACAGAGTCCTGACCTCAACCCGAGAGAACACCTTTGGGATGAATTAGAGCGGAGACTGCGAGCCAGGCCTTCTTGTCCAACATCAGTGTCTGACCTCACAAATGCACTTCTGGAAGAATGGTCTCAAATTCCCATAAACGCTCTCCTAAACCTTGTGGAAAGCCTTCCTAGAAGAGTTGAAGCTGTTATAGCTGCAAAGGATGGGCCCACATCATATTAAATCCTATGGTTTAAGAATGGGATGTCACTCATGTTCATATGTGTGTGAAGGCAGCCGAGCGAATACTTTTGGCAATATAGTGTATGATGGGGGACTGTGTTCTCACGTGGGTGCTGTTTTAGCTTTCTGAGTTCAAATTTTGATAAAAATCCACCTACTCCAAAAAGTTACCCACACAAGCTTTAATCACTTTAGAAATGTAAAAGATGTTCACCTCTATGGATTATTACCTTAAGCAGGCTCAAGCTTCTGCAGGACAGTTTTCATACTGATATGAGTGGATACAAACAAATAGCTGCTTGAAAATAGGAAAAAATATGGCCCATTAAAGGGAGTAAAAAATATTCATCAGCTGTTTACACTGACAACAGTGGGTACTATTAACTGTGATCAGATGTGCGAGTTATTTGGGAAATGGACGGGCAAAGGCTAAAAATTGTGTGCTGTAATATGAAAGGTTCTGAGGAAATTTATTGATATATAAGCACTTTTTTTTTGTCCTGCTTATAGTGGAGCTGGACTCTGAACATGCCCAGAAGGTGGCTGAGCTGGAGCATGCCACACAGCAGAAACTGAAGGATCGACAGAAAATCTATGAAAAAGCTTTTAACCAAGACATGGAACATTATCTGTCTACTGGATACCTACAGCTCAGAGGTAACCCATGTTGGAAATAATGTATTACAAAGAAAAGCCTTACTATAATTCCACTACTTTTGATGGTAACTAGAAACGTGTCTAATTACCTTTTCAAATAAAAAAATGGATTTACGATTACTGACAATTAAATGGGCTTGTTACTCGTTACTTTTGTCTTGATAGGAGACAAACACAGCCTATTGTTTTCCAGTTTATGACCTAAGGTCACCTGACTGGTGGCGCCATGAATGATGAATGAATGAATCAATCAGCCTTAGACAGTGGGCTACAGTTTAGACATTTTGAGCTTTGGAAATATGGATATTATTTTTCCCTCCTCGAAATCAATACACTGGTGAGTTGTATGTGCAAGTATGACAAGTTTATCCACATCAAAGAATAGTAATTCTAATCTTTTGAATCACCTAATAAAACAACACACTTCGACAAAGCTACAAGACTCCAGTTCTAGCTCCGCTGATCAAAGAGGAACCACCCTATCCAAACAGCTAAGGCTTGATTTTAAACCCCCAAATTTGTCTGCACAGTCTGTAAGCCAGAGAAAACTAAACAGATTGATTGCCAGGTATTGTGTCCAAGACATGCACTCTAATAATGTAGCTATGAGTACATTTATAAGACATTTAGACAAAGCTACAAGACTCCAGTTCTAGCTCCGCTGATCAAAGAGGAACCACCCTATCCAAACAGCTAAGGCTTGATTTTAAACCCCCAAATTTGTCTGCACAGTCTGTAAGCCAGAGAAAACTAAACAGATTGATTGCCAGGTATTGTGTCCAAGACATGCACTCTAATAATGTAGCTATGAGTACATTTATAAGACATTTAGACAAGTATTCCAAATTTTAATTTTCCTAGTAACTAATTACTTTTTATATGCAGTCGTTGGTAAAGTAATTCAATTATTTTTGAGAGAGGTAAGTAGTAACTGTAACTAGTAACTAATTTTCAGTAAAGTTACATGAAAATAAAGCAAAAAGTCTGCCTGTGAAAATATGTTTTTAAATGGTGTCAGAAACACCAAAACATTTCAGAGCTGTTAACTGCAACTGTTTTATCTGTTAACACAATAATATCAGTTATTATCTCTACATATTGGCACATATGTGGAGTTGCCTACACTGGGCACTGATTGTTCACTGATTTTCGATTGATTTGCTCATTTGTGCCCCCAGGTGATGGCACTGGCACTTAAACACATTGTCAGCTAGCTCAGCCAGCAGCTATAGAACTTGATAACTAGAGATGGGGAAGACTTGTTGCTGCTGAGACAGTTCTGCACTTGTCTTTTAAGGAGCACATTCAGTATGTTGTAAAAAAAAACAAAAAAAAACTGAAACTTTTGTTAGGATTTTACTATAGAAACAAGCCCCGCTTTCCCTTTCATGTGAAACAGAAATTAGTGGAAACAACCTTTTTGCCTGTTATTGACTATGGAGATGTGTTGTATATGAATGCTTCTGCTCAATGTCTCCACATGCTAGACAGTGTGTATCATGGAGCACTGAGATTCATTACCAACTGCGGTCCCCTTACTCACCATTGTGTACTCTATTCTAAGGTTAACTGGACGTCTTTATGTGCTCGACGCCTCAGTCTTTGGTATGTGTTCGTGTACAAAACCATCCTGGGTATCACTCCATCCTATTTGTCTCGTCTTTTAGCAAGGAAACGAGGAAGTCACAATCTCCAATCAATGGATCTCCTGCAATTTGTTGTCCCCAAAGTGCAAACTGAACTGGGCAAGAAAGCATTTAGGTTTTCAGCACCTAATGCTTGGAATAAATTACAATCTGATCTTCGACTTAAAGCCCTTGTTACACTGAATGAGTTTAAAGCCCTGGTGAAATCATTGCAGTCTACCTTGTCTGTATGCATGTGTTCTATGTGAGCAAGTTTTAATGTTGTAAATTTTATGTGCTGTTTACTGTTTTTAATGTACTATAACAATGCTGCTGCCCTCTTGGCCAGGTCTCCTTTGGAAAAGAGATCTTTGATCTCAATGGGACTAACCTGGTTAAATAAAGGCTATAATAATAAAATGTCAGAAAAGAGGAAAGAGCCTTCATCAAAAGCCATGTTGGTACATTAGCAGCCGTGGCAGCACAATAAAAATTTGACTGTGGACAGGGAAATATGACTTAAGTTTGGCAAACGGCTGTTGGTTGTCATGTAGTGAATACCTTGTGTATGTGCATAAAGTAAGTTTCAAACTTTGACCTGTACTTGTCCTCAAATCATCTTCCATTTCACTTTGCAAGCAATTGTAGCATCTTCTGGACAGCAATTTGATCACTCCACATAAAAAAAATGAATTCAGGGGAAATTAGTCGCTTACTGTATCCCGTAGGGCTGTGATGGTTATAATTTTTTCTCAGTGCATTTTAAAAGCAACATACCACCATGGCTTAGCACTTAACTGCAAAAGTCCACCCTTCCCGATTTACTTTGTACAGGGGGCCAATTGGTCCATATCTCCCGAAGCGACTCTGAACCAAGCAGGGTTCAGAGATCCGAGCAGGGGTTTTCAGGATCTCTGAACACGCTGGTCTTTGTCCCATGTTTTTATGACCTTCTGTTGTGGAGATACAACATTTTGACACACACAAAAATTACACATATCTCACATTGACTTTTGGTTGATAAAAAAATGCAGTAATGACGGTAATGAGCTCAACTCCATGGTAGGCATCACATAACTGTGGTATTGCAGTAATGTGGTTATCATCACAACCCTAGTACTATGTCCTGTGTGGCCAAACCATTATTCCTGTCAAGCTGCCCCAGCCTTATACATCACAGCACTGCCCAGTCATTTGCTTGCCTTTTGCAAAATAGTTGGGTAGGGAAATAGAAACTGTGAGGTACTGTAACTCTTTAAGAGGTGATTTATAAAGTGATACTTATACTTCTACCATTACTACAACAGCTACTATAAGTTATTGTAGTGATATGGCTACTGTCTGCAGCCTAGAGGTGACAGAACTAAACCAAACTTAACTGAACTAAATTATGCAAGATTAAATGAAAGTTTAGTGTTTGTGTAAAGCTGAGTTATGTGGGTATGGGTGTGGGTGTGTCTGTTTGCAGATGTACAGCCAACAGGAGGTCAGCTGTGTTCTCTAGATCAGTTGACAATAACTGATGTGTCAGATCAAGAGGCGCTGGATAAGTTCCTCAGCTCCACAAGTGACGACATCAGTGCTGCATCATCACTAACCTCAGGTAAGCCCCGCTGGTTCCACTCTGTAGACTAAAGAGAGCTCAAGACTGTTTAAAGAAGCCCCCATGCAGGCTGGGTGACATAATGGGCATTTGCTGCCACAAAGAAAAAGATTGTTGTGACTGTGACTTTGAAGAAACTAGAATATTTGTCAAATGGTGTTAATTCTCTTGTGATGTGTGAAATGGGGCAAGATGTATACAGATATAGTGTTGTCACAAAGGAATCAACGCTGCCTGGGGTTTAGGATAGTAAAATGATGAAAGATGAATATTGGGTATTGCCTTTTCAAGCCATTCCCAGCCATTGGGCTTCTGGCACACATCTGGCACACCAAGTCCACTGTTAGCTCTGGTATTATCAGCTTCTTTTATAATATTCTTGGATTTTGAGTGTTCTAAACAAAACAAATGAAAAGGGTGCTCATAAAATCAAGTGTGGGCCAGAAATTGATTTTCAGTGTTTCAGCACTACCCCAAAGGGACAAAAGGAGAGACAACTTGGTGCCAGATCTACCTGTACCTTCAGCGGTGCACTGCATTAGATGGAAGGATACATGTGTTCAGTGGTTATAGTTCCAACCATCTAACGACTTCTATAGACTTTAAGTCTTTATGCTAAGCCGATCTGAAATGCTATCCATAGGAACCGAACCACCGGATGTACAGAGGTGAAAATGGTGTTGAATATCTTGTCTCAGTCTTGGTAAATCTTAGTATTGGTCTTGGTATTTTGCCCAGAATGTTGGGGTATACCTTTAACGATCTGACTGACTTGGTTAACTCATGTTTGTATCCTTTATAACAGGTCCAGACCTTGAGTCTTGGCCATCTGAATCTCCAAGAAGCTCACTGAGCCAAGGCCTGCCCACAGACAGCCAGCTAGCTAACCAGAGTGCAGCAAGAGGGCAAGAGGAGGAGGTGGCAAGTGAAGATAGTGATGAGCCTTTGGTCCAATCAGACGAGGAGGATGTTCAAGTAGATATGTCATTGGTTGTTCTACCAGAGGTTGGTCCAGCGAGAAGCTCTGATGAGAGTGACTCTGCTGGTGACCTGCGCTCAGGGTAGCCAGGCATCCTGTTTAGCAACCAGCTTTCATAAATAGAAGCTGACAACTTCTACCCACTGGATGATGAAACAGCTACACAGTGCCACCCTTGGTGAAACCACCAACTAGTGACTATCATCTCTTAGTTATGTAGCATTACCTAATATCTCCCCTGATCAATGTAACCATTACCACCTCTGTTCAAGACAAGTTATTGGAATGTGACCTTTGCTTTTTGCTTTCAGTGGAGATCAAATGCACCATCTTGAGCCAAGACAGGATATTTTTTCTCAGTGCATTTAGTATGGATCAGCCCCTCTGTAGAAAGGTGATTTGTCAAAATTCTTAAGGAAAAAGTCGCCTACAGAAGCTTTAACGCTGTAGTATGCTACATTTAATATAAAATTCCAGCTGTCTTATCAGCCTTATCTTTAATTAAGTTGGGCTGCAATAAAGAACAGCAACCTCACCCCCCGATTGAGAAGCTATAGATTTAAAAATGTAAAAATTTTAACCAAATGAAACTCTTGTGTTCTTGTGTAAATGTGTATGCAGCGAGGCAGCACTCTATTGTATGTCTCTATTTAAACTTGTTTGTTTACATATTAGACAAGATCAGCCTCTGCCTCTCTGTCACTCTATTGTTTTGAAATAGAAATCAACACTGTGTCTTATAAAGTTTATATGAATGATTTTTTTGGTTTCATGCCAGGAGATCCATGGACCTTTCCATATGGGATCACAAGACACATAGAAACAATAGTACATATTAAACTAGAATTCCAGCATTCACTATTCAGAAAGCAAACAGTTAAGTTAATAAAGCATCATTCCCTACTGCATACACGATTCCATACAGCAAAAGGATAATATACAGCACATTACTTGTTAATGTCCATGCTTTTTCCAACATGTCTGCAAATACAAGCTGTCACAAAGACTTTTCTTTATTTCATTGTATTCAAGTTAAAATTGTGATGGTTCTTGACCTGATCAAATAAAATTTTCCTTAAATCATAAACCACCGGACAATACAAAACAAAATGAAACTTGATAGAAAATGTGCACTCTATCATGTGTACACATAGGTTTTACTTTTTGTTTTATTTTTATTTTTTTTTAAACATTATGTTGTATAAATTCTACATAAACAGACTCTAGCCCTGTGATGGACTGGCACCCTGCCTTCTGCCCAGTTCATGCTGAGATAGTTCCCTACTCCAAGCAACCCTGAGTAGAAATAAGTGACTTCAGGAACTGGCTGAGTAAGTGGCCTGCTGCTACTCTGATCATATTGTCTCACCCACAGCAGTACCTGTGGAGAGTGCCAGGTAATGCCAGCTGAGTAGGAAAACCTCTGCTGCAGTGAGGTGAAGGTGGAGTAATAGCTGGATACCATATCTGCAACTAGAAAAGGAACATCTCCTGAAGAAAATGTGTATGATCACTATTAGCTGATAAGTTGATTATTTTGGTTTTGCATTGATGTATTTATCATTATTAGAGTTTTCTTAATGTTTTATTTAGGTTTTCAGTGAACATTGAACATAGGTGACAGCAAGGGGTGTAAAACTGAACCATAAAAAAAAATAATAATAATAATAACCATTAAATTCACAAAACACCCTACAAAGTCATCACCAGTGCTGTTTGGACCTCTAGGGTGACTGACAGTTACAGGAATGCACTGGTGAGCTCAGCAACACCAAAAGGCCTGGAAGACCACAAAAGACATCTAAAGAGGATGACCAGAGAATTCTTTCCCTGGTGAAGAAAAACCCATTCACAACATCTAGGGAAGTGGGGGAAAAAAAAAACAAATCTTGAGGAGGTAGGCGTATCATTGTCCAAATCTACAGTCAAGAGATGTTTGTGAGAGAATAAACACAGAGGGTATACAGCAAGGTGCAAACCACTGGTGTCACTCAAGAACAGGAAGGCCAGATTAAACCTATGAAAAAACATCTGAAAAAGCCTGCTCAAACCTGGAACAACCCCTTAAAGCTGAAAACCTGCACTTCAATTACTGGTACACCTTGATTACCCCATTTCAAATCCAATGTGGTGGTATACTACAAGGGCAAAATTATAAATACTGTGTCACTGTCAAAATACTTTCATGTTTGTTTTAAATAGTCAAAGGTTTATTGAATAGTTACACCCCTAATGACAGACATTCATGTTATGAAAAAAGGAGGATAAAAAACAAAATTTTTTCACAGACAGCCTGACTCTCCTGATCCACTCAGTTCATTTGACTCATCAGATTAATTTGACAGCTAGCACCACATTTGCTGTGTCCATGCCATTATAATAATGTGAAACTATTTACCCACTACCGTCAATTTCTTAAAAGCAGTATATCAGGTCTGAGGTCTTAAGGCTTTCAGACAGATCTACATCATCATCATCCTCATTACCATTGTCACCATCATCATCATAATGTTTATTCACGCAGCACTTTAAAAAACAAAAACAAAAAACTTTTCCTTCACAACCAAGTGGAATCGAAATATAAGAAGTTCAGCTGAGATATTGGATTATTATTGTATCTCTTTAAGAGCAATTTTTATAATACAACATAATTTGGTCAGAGAAATGACAGCAGTAACTTATAGATGTGAAGTACATCATAAGTAATTGTCAGCACATTAAAAGGATTCTGGAGAAGGCAAGGGTGTATCATTTTGTTGCATGCCTGTTGCCTTGACTCCTCTCTCAGAGTTTCTTCCTCGCTTTCTAACTCGCATCTCCTGTGGGCAGGCCTAAGACATGAGGAGAGGAATTCAGGATGTACAAATGAGAAATGCAAAAGGTGTAAGGCACTCCTCATGTGAAGGATGTCTGCCTTAGCTCCATCAAAGCAGAGATTTCTCTGTTGATGGGTGTGAATGTCCCAAAAGCAGTAGAGCCACTGAAAGTGATCAACACTCAAGGTGAGGAGCCCAAGGCACTCCTGACACACTGAGGGTGGATTAAAAATGGACTGTATCTGCAGTTACAGTGGCCAAACTGTCATTAATCAACACTCAGTACCCTACCCTAATGACAAAATGAATACACACACACATATATGTGTATATGTGTGTGTGTGTGTGTGTGTGTGTGTGTGTGTATACACACACACACCTTCTCATTCAATGTTTTTTCTTTATTTTTACTACTTTCTACATTGTAGATACATACTGAAGACATCAAACATATGAAGCAAGATATATGGAATTATACAGCAAAGAAGAAAATGTTAAATATGTTTGTTAAATATATGTTTTATATTTTAGATTCCTCAGAGTAGCCACCCTTTGCTTTATTGACAGCGCTTCAAACACTTGGAGACAGACAGATCTCTACATCAACTGTGCAGAGGAGACTGCGCCAATCAGGCCTTCATGGTCAAATAGCTGCTAAGAAACCACTGCTAAGGAGAGGCAACAAGCAGAAGAGATTTGTTTGGGCCAGGACATTCCTTGTGTTTCTTGTGTATCCTTTCCCGAGAATGAAGGTGAAATTGAGTGAATAACAATCCTTTTTTTGGGATAGTTCTTATTAGATTAATCTTATTCCAAGTTAGCAACTCATTTAGAGAGAAAAGGTGCAAGATAACATTTATATGTTCTCAGACAAAGTAAACAAAAAAGAAAGAAAAGAGATGATCAAAGCAACCAGATCAATCTTTGTTAAACATTTCCTTAGGGACCAGGTTTTCTAAATATAAATATAACTACTTATATCAGGATATTTTGTTAAGTTTTTCTTGAGTTTTCTCTTGTTTATTCTAACATGTTGGGAATTGTCACTTGTTTTCAAGGATTGTTGTTTTTATTTATTCAATTCCACCTTCATTCTCGGGAAAGGATAATGTTGCAACTGAGGCTAAAGATCAACTTGAAATTTGCTCATGTAAACAAAGAATTTCAAAGAACGTGTAATACATTTTTTTGTTTGGCTTAATATAAGTAATCAGCTTAGTAAGTTTCATGGTGACATCTAGGGGAGAGTGGGGTAAATAGTGCCAATTTTTACTTAAAGTGCCTTTAAAGAGAGGGGATTACAGTAATGCCTCCAACTAAAATATGCACATATAGTTTAAGATGTTGTGCATCCCTGGGAACAATCACTTTGGATCTTATATAAACTGTTTGAGAAATATAGCTTTCGGAAAAAAAGTGGTTTTGTGGCACAACTTGCCCCTGGTGCGGTGTAAATTGTGCCATTAGAGAGAATACACTGGGGTAAATTGTGCCATTGATAATTGAAGTAAAACAGATCATTTTAATCTCACAAATGATAATGCTATATAAAAGCAAAACAAATTCAATACAAAATTATTTTTTTTAACATTTATTTATTATTTTAACAAGATCACAGGCCACTTTTCTATAACAAGGCCAAGCGCCACATGAACACATACCCAGAACAAAATAAAAATTCCAAAATGAGTACCTGAAAATCATCTTCACCTGAATCTGAATAGTTTTAGTGATCAAAGGTAAGAAGACAATGTACAATAACAATAAAATACAATAAAGTAATATATAGTATATAATCACAAGTTGTGCCACTGGCACAACTTACCCCAAGGCCCTTTGGCACAAATTACCCCAAGCCCACCATTTTGAGAAAAATGCATCCCCCAGCTGTTTTGAGCTAACATCATGCTAACTGTATAGACTCATGGTGTAGCTTACTAAAGTACTAAAACCTGTGTGAACTGTTTTCAAAGTTTTCTATAATTGTTCAAACACAGCAATCAAAAAACCTCGATCATGGAAATTTTACTTTGGAGGGCAAAAAAATGTTTTTTGAACTTAAATGTGCTTACCTCTCAAGCCATGTGTCTCCCTTCTTTGCAGGATGAGTGAAATGGATGCCTCTTCAAAAATATGTGGTCACATGACCAACTTCTTCTATGGTTTTCTAGATAACAGGGGTGGCACTACTTGCCCCTTGGCACAAATTACCCCACTCTCCCCTATAGGATAAATTTTTTACCCTATTCACGTGTGAAAAAAGACTGTGTTAAGTCTATGGCTAAACTTCAAGGTCGATGAGAGAGAGGTAAATGTTGTCCGATTGAGAAAAAATTTCACCAGCAGAGTTTTCTCATGTGTTGCAACCAATTTAGGGCGTTGGGTTCGGTACAGAGGTGTGCAGCACGGGTGAGTTACCACACGAGTATGCAGTAATAGATGGCGGAACATAAGTTTCGTTTTCATTTATCCATATCTACCTGCAGCTACACGTGCGAAACAGTAGAGGGCAGCAGTACGCCATGGAAGTATCTAAGCGTAATAAGCACGTGCTGGAACGTGAGCAGCGTCGCCGCCATATTGGATGGGTCTCTTCACTCTAGGCTAGCACCAGAGTCAACCAGAGTCAATGGAGAGCTAGCAAAAATGCCGGTATTTTGTGCAGCTTATGATTGCAATAACCGGCACAGGATTTAAACCAGATCGTGTGGGATTACCTTTCAGAAGTAAGACTGAACAATAATTTTGGTTATTTTACCATTTATAATATTATATCACCGTTACTTACATGTAACGCTATTATAGCAGGAACTGGTACTCTCTCTCTCTCTTTGACTCTTGCTGTTTATTTTTCTTTTTCTTTTTAAAGGTTTCCCAGTAATACAGGCTTGAGGAGGCAGTGGGAAGTTGCTATAAGACGGGAGGGTTTTGTTGTGACCGAGTCGTCAAAGCTCTGTAGTGAGCACTTCAAGCCTGATGATTTTGACAGGACGGGCCAGATTGTCAGTGATGTCCTGTGTGTGTGTGTGAGTGAGAGAAAGAGAGAGAAATAAATTCAAATGAACAATCAAACTTGTTTCTTTTTTAAATTATAAAATTAATTCATTTATACATTTATCTATATGCCATACCATATGTTTTTGTTATAATATAAAGTCTTTCAGTATGAAAGTACATATTTTTAATGTGTGACAGCATCCTGTATCATAAATGAAACTCTGCTGTTTGTAACAAACCAAACTGTGGGAAAATCGGGTAAAAATTCGGGGAGTTATGGATTATTAAAGTTGGGGATACAGTAGGAATAAATGCACTGGGAGCGCATTAGAGACCCATCCGAGATGGCGGCCGGCTGCTACGTCAGCTCCAATAGGCAGCGGCAGCCTATGAGGCGTCTACGTATATTATGTCTATGGTAATAAGCTACACCTGAGGCATGACCTGAAGCCTGATGGTCATGGCTACAGCTAATGCTACCGAAACCGGCACTAGCGAGAAACTAGAGCTTGAAGAGCGTCCTTTGTCGTTAAAATCATAGTTAAAATCAAATTTGGGAACACTTCGGCTTCCTGGTCAAAAAAAAAAACAACAAAAAACACCCTATTGCAAACACAGCTGACTACGGCATTCAAGCAGCCTCTCCCTAGCAATTCAGATCGGGCCAAAGCTATAACAACTGCCATTGGAGTTTTTATAAATATATATTTTTTATATATTTTGTTAATTTGAGAATATTTTATTTATTGGAAAACTTATTATATATATATATATATATATATATATATATATATTTGCTTATTTGAGAAATTTTTACCTATTGGAAAGCTTATTTTATATATATTTTGTTTATAATGAGAATATTTATCGGAAAACTTATTACCAGCCCTTGCCAGCAGTATTCTATTTTTTTTTCTATATTTTGTATAATGTTACAATAAAGTTCCTAACAAACATAAAATTGCTTATTTAAAGCAATTTTACGTTTTGCATTTTGTTCCCATACTGTATCAAAAATGTACCAAATCAAGACCTCAAAACCGAGGTACGTACCGAACCGTGATTTTTGGGTATGGCTACACCCCTAATATATAGCTACATATATAGCTACTGTCCTCATGGGGTGGTATCTGTGTCATCCTCAAGCTCAGGTCTTCTACCAGAGGCCTGGGAGGGTTCTGTGCAGTATCTTAGCTGTTCCTAGGACTGTGCTCTTCTGAGGTAATCTCCATAGACAATTTATAACTGTAAAATTTATTAGAGCTAATTTTACATTTCAAAATAAAATCCCTGAAAATTGCATAGAAATTGCTCAGACAAGAGATGGCCTTATAAAATAAGACATTTATTAAAGGCATTTCATCATGCCAATGAGGTTTATTATTGATTATCACTTTATAAATGGGGAGCACATGTCACGTGGTGTGGGTGTCACCGACTCATCTCAGTAGTAAAATCAGCTGATTTTGGAGTGGGTTTTTCATGAATGAACTAGAGAGAGGGGGTGAGCTGGGGAGGCTCACATTTTGCTGACCGCATTGCCACTGATTTGAAATGCTGTTTGGTTCACCGCTTTTAATTCACAATAAAAGTATGAAATGCAGCATTGGATCATCGCTTTATTGACAGCCAGCCAGCGAGTCAAGCAGGTGAAAGTTCCCTCGTCTTAGCCTCTCGGCAATATCATAAAATGTTTGTTAATAGTCACCCAATAGAGTTCTCAACAATTCTCAACAAGAACAAACCAGGAATTGCAATCATTGATTTCTCTTTACAATGTACAAAATGTAGGCTATATACTTCACATTCCCACTTGTTTGTTTTCCATCGCCATGACTTTTGTTAGCTGCAGAAGCAGAACATTATAGCCTACAGTGGGTGTTTCAGCCAAAAATTAAAATGAAAATCAATGGATTTTAATCATGTATTGTGAAATCTTTAGTACATTCACAGTAGAGTCACACAGTATGATATACAAAATGGTTTGTTGCAATGTGAAATGTGGGGAAAATATTAACGGGTCAAACATTACAAATTACTGGTATGGTCCTGTAATGGCCTAGCTGTGTGAGACAACTGGATTAAATTATATAGAACTATAGAACTAAATTATACAGAAAATAATGAATGCTGAAACTTGTTACCTTACATAAACATCTGGTTTCAGTGTTACATCCATATTAATATTGTGAAGATGTGTTATAGGCTAAGCTCCACTCCAAGTCCATGAGGTTTTTGTTTGTTTGTTTGTTTTGTTTTGTTTTTCAATTGTGTGGCCACATGTAGATTCACAGTTGTTGCCTTTTTCTGGACCAGCTTCCCCATCTTCATGGAAACGACCTTCCACTGGTTGGCCTTTGACCAAACTTCAGTATCCTCGCAGCTTCCTGTTGGTGTTCAAAGTTGAAAACACAGTAGGTGAGCCCTGTGATGAAGCTTGGGTGGATGCCTTCATAGATGATATAGATGATATGGCCTTTGATGCTGATCATCCACTGTCCATTTGTGACTTAGTCATCAGTAACTGATGCAGACAACAAATGCAGTTAGCATTAGGGATGTCCCAAAACACTATCAAGTATGTGTATGAGGTAGGACTGAGTGATACTGGACCAAATATTTTGACCAAATACCTCAATATTGATGTTTTGATAATATTGTAGGAATGACTGTTGGTGCTTTTAACAAACTATTTAATATTAAATATTTGATAAACAGTCATTAGTAATGTGGATATAATGACCAAGCTGGTAGAGACACATAACAGATTCAGCAGTCTAATAAGATCAGAAAATTGCTTTAAAATCCAGGAAAAGACAGCACTTATGCCATATCACTATATTTCAGTGAGTCCCAAGTGATATGTAGTCACAAAGTTGATATAATATTGATACAATGGCCGGCCCTGGTAGCAGGGTCCTGTCTAACATGTACAGTACAGTCAGAAGGTGGAAGTAAATGGAAAAATGAGACAGGCCCATTTCCAAATAATGTTTATTTTATTTGCAGTAGTGAAATAATTTATCACAAAAAAAGATTTGTTCCCCTTTTGAGTAAACGGTGAAATTTTGAACTCTGGCCAAGTCTGTATTCTTGTTGTCCAGGAAAAAAAGTTCTTTGTTGCTGACTTTTAAAAAGTGACTACTGTGCACATATATAATCTCGGTGCATTTGTCAACTCAAAATATATATAAATTTGTTGCTCAAACGCTTTCTTTCTATTGGCTTGTGCAAAAAGTTAATCTATTCAAGAATTCTGCATTCTGCAGTTGGTCAGTTTTCCATACATTTAAAATTCCCCCAGTTTGCTGTAGTCCATTTTCTATCTCTTTATAAATTAGGAAAAAGCAAATTACTTTATAGGAGCTTTATAGGACAAAAGATAGACAAGCCTATCAGCTATTACAGTTAGGTTATTTTTTTTTTTATTATTTTTTTAGATTATAGCTAGTTGTTATTGGGTTATGTCTGTCGTAGGATATATACATTTTCGAGAAGCAAGCAACCAAGAGTTTCGCTGGAGTGATGTGGTTTGAGCTGATCACTGCTGGCTCGTTTTTGCGCTTTTGATTCGTATATTTCCTACAATACCCGAAGGCAGCATGTACAGGATTGCAAAACTCTGAGGAGAAATGACGCCGCACATCCATTGACATTCACTTTCACTTCCTATAATCAACGGACTGTTTGTTTGGTAAGCCTACACGGACAACAGTCGATTTTATTTGAAATTTTGATAAGTCGTTTCGTTGTGTTCTAGTCAGTTTTCTTCTATTTGGAGAGTTTGGGGGTATAGCCTGTACAATGCAACAGTAGGATTACATGTTTACCATGAATCTATGAGCGTCTTTTCAACAGTCTGGTCTGTCTGGTCGATATTCATCACTCAACTCTATTTAAAAAAAGGGTATTAGATGCGGTAAAAAGACGCATGTTCTGATAAATAATCACTAGAAGCTATGTAAGCGACCATTAAAACTGAGATATTTTCAATAATATTTCAACTTCGTGAATTCGTTCACCCTCAGTTCCCACAGTCTCTCTACTTCCACCAGAAATCATCGCGGAGGACGGTGTCGACAATTGTGAGTTAATTAACACTGCACGTTGTTGTGTCGTAGTCTATCGAAAATGTGAGCGTTAAAATGTATTCATCCCGTAATGTTTCTGTCAGTTAAGTTAATATACTTTTAAATCACGTTGTAGAGGTGGGCGGTGACACATGGCATGAATATGGGTCCGACAGCGGAAAAGGAGGTATCCAGCCTCCATATCCTCAGGTACCACAGAGAGCTGCTGGTCTCTCGGGTGAAGAGCATCCAGTGTATACTGGACAATCTGCTGGCCAGTGGTTTCCTGTGTGTAGAGGATGTGGAGATTGTGGAGCACACCACGACCAAAACTAATCAGGTAGTAAAGGATCAGGTAAACAGGATCCCTGCGAGCATTTCTTCTCCATGATGCCTTAAAGTGTACAACGTGCCACATCCTTATGTTGTCTTAATTGACTCTGGATGGCTTTAACACTTATTTTGTTTTGTTTAATTGTGATTATTTTGTAGGTGCGCAAAATACTGGAGCTAGTGCAATGCAAAGGGGAGGAGGCCTGTGAATACTTCATTTACATCCTTTATAAAGTATGTGATGCTTACATAGATCTCCAGCCATGGCTAAAAGAGATCAACTACAAACCCAAAGATTCCGTACAGGCCATGAAAGTGGTGAACACAGATCCCAGTAAGTATCTCACCCACATTAGTGTATGACTTCAGAATATCAAGAATATTTTTCCAGCTTTGTCCAGCTCGGCTGCCAGTCCCTGATATATTTCTTTCCTTCCTTCTTTCTTTCTTTCTTTCTAAAACTTCCTTCCTGTGTAGTTCACTGCACCAAATTTTGCATAAAGCTTTTTCAGTAAAGTTAGGGGCAAATAGTTGTGATGGTGGATTCATAGCAATGTCCAAAATTTAAAAAAAAAAAAAAAAAAAAAAAAAAATCACTAAATAAGTCACGTAATGAATAACTAACTAACTAACTAACTAACTAAATAAATAAATGAAAACTTTTTCTGGTTTAAACTTTTGTGGTACCTATATGCAGTGATGAAGTCCTTGTTTTTAATTAAAAACTGTCAAACTAAGTATATCTAAATGCTCCCACATGTTTTGCACAAAAATATCATTAGACATGTATGCCTTCAAATAGACCTGCTGTGGGGTTTTTCATTTAATCAACAGTTGAGCCCACAATGCATAAAAACTAAAGTTTTGACAGTAGTTTGAAATATGTATTGGACACTGGTTATCCTGCACACTGATGGTTGCCTTAGTCACAGTGGGAAGCTGCATTTACCTACTTGCGTATTTATTCAGGTACATAATTAAACATTTCTAGTTACTTAAAAATAGTTACAGAAGAAAAAAGGGAAGCTGGAGCACACTAATTAATTCATAGCTACTAATAGTGCAAACAGATTAATGTTTCAACCCTACTGTATCTTCATCTGAGTCAAAGTGGACAAAGACATGAGGCAGACAACATATATAGTCAACCTGAACCAAGTGTACAGTTGCCATTGGATAACTGGTTGAACAGGGTTTCAAATCAACAGTGCATTCAGAAAGTATTCAGACCCCCTTCATTTTTTTCACTTTTGTTATGTTGCAGCCTGATACTACAGTTGTTTAAGTTCATTTTTTTCTCTCATTAATCTACACTCAGTGCCCTATAATGACGAAGTGAAAACAGAATTTGAAGTTTGTTTGTTTTTTTTTTTTGCAATTTTATTAAAAAAGGAAAAACTGAAATATCACACTGCCATAAGTATTCAGACCCTTTGCAACAACACTTGAAATTTAGCTCAGGTGCCTCCCTTTTCTCTTTACGGTTGCTGAGATGTTTCTACACCTTGATTAGAGTCCACCTGTGGTAAATTAAATTGATTGGACATGATTTGGAAAGGCACACTCCTCTCTATAGAAGACCTCACAGCTGACAAAGAACTGCCTGCAGAGCTCCGAGACAGGATTGTTGCAAGGCACAGATCTGGGGAAGGCTACAAAAAAATTCTGCTGCTCTGAAGGTTCCCAAGAGCACAGTGGCCTCCATCATGGGTTACCCGGCCAAACTGAGCAATCGTGGAGAGGGGCCTTAGTAAGAAAGGTTACCAAGAACCCAATGGTCACTCTGACTGAACTCCAGAGATCCTGTGTGGAGATGGGACAAAGTTCCAGAAGGACAACCATCACTGCGGTGTTTGCAAAAAAGCACCTGAAGGACTCTCAGACTGTGAGAAACAAGATTCTCTGGTCTGATGAAAC
Organism: Myripristis murdjan; assembly: GCF_902150065.1. Taxonomy (NCBI): domain Eukaryota; kingdom Metazoa; phylum Chordata; class Actinopteri; order Holocentriformes; family Holocentridae; genus Myripristis; species Myripristis murdjan. The sequence goes on along the minus strand of NC_043995.1, from coordinate 955,284 downwards.
CAAGATTGAAATGTTTGGCCTCAGTTTTGTCCGGAGGAAACCAGGCACCGCTCATCACCTGCCCAATACCATCCCAGCAGTGAAGCATGGTGGTGGCAGCATCAGGCTGTGGGGCTGTTTTTCAGCAGCAGGGACTGGGAGACTGGTCAGGGTTGAGGGAAAGCTGAATGGAGCAAAGTACAAAGATATCCTCAGTGAAAATCTGTTCCACAGCACTCAGGGCCTCAGACTGGGCTGAAGGTTCACCTTCCAACATGACAGTGACCCTAAGCACACAGCCAAGACAACACAGGAGTGGCTTAGGAACTATGAGAAGTCCTAGAGTGTTACCAAAGTTTATGTGTCAGGTACTTTATGTTTCTTTGCTGACTACCTAAATAGCCCTTTAAATAAAACATAACCCCAAACATAATAGGTATTAGGGTTAAACAATTGTAGAATCAGGATGCAACATAACAAAAGTGAAAAAAGTGAAGGGTGTCTGAATACTTTACGAATGCACTGTATTTGGGGGAGTTTCCTTATTTAGTGTCCATGTGCCTAATACCATGTGAGAAAGAAAATAACATAGACCTCTCTTAAAGTTGCAGAGATAAAATTACAAAAAGTACAAATATAAATATCAGTAAAGAGTAACAAATCACAGGGGAAATGCCAAAGGGCTAAAATCATGTCAGAAACAAAAGAACATAGATCTCTCTTAAAATTACAAAGAGATTGTACAGGAAGTAAAAGTACAGCCACATGTTGCAAAGTAGAGGAAACTTGACAAATTCAGTTCTTGATTTATGTGAAACAGCCCCTCTGTGTTTTGAGTGTGAATCCAATATGCCTCTGCTTTGATGATGTTGCCACCTCTAAAAGAAGATGACATAAATCAGACCACAGGGACATTTCAGCATATAGACATTAATGAAGCGCTTAATGAGCGCTTAATGAAGATTGTAATTAATCAATTAATTAATTCGTAAATAAATGTATTCATTAATTAATTTATTTTTACGAGCATGTGGATGTGAAACATGCAGGATATCTGACAAGTTAGAACATTTTGCACAGTAGCCACAGTGGAAAAAACTTGTAGGTTGATCAGACAGCTAAGAGGCAGTGTTGGGTGGGTTTCTAGTGTAAGACTGAATAAGTCTGTCTTTCAGATTGTGGCATCATGTAAATGTGATCAGAATAGAATAGAAAGCCTTTATTGTCATTGTACAAGTACAGCAAAATTAGGCACAGGGGAGGCACAGAGCTGATATTATTTATATAGATAACTGGATGAACAGGGCAATTCCCCAAAATCTATGTGGGGGAGTTGCCCTGTTGAGTGTCCAGGTCTCATGCCATGTGAGAAACAAAAAAAAGCCAGAATACAAGTACAGCAAAATTAGGCACAGGGGAGGCACAGAGCTGATATTATTTAGAGATGGGTCATTTTCAAGGACATTCCAATATTTAAGGATAATACTTTTGACCCTGCCTGCCTGAGGAGACTACTCGGTAGAGAAAGTGATCCGTGAGAAAGTAGTGGTAGCTCTAGTTTTCTTTACTAACTTGGATTCCCTCCCTGTATGTAGGGCCCTCTGATAGGCTATAGAGATATATGATGTAGGATAATCCCTGTGCTGGAAACACTCTTTCATTTTAACAGCTTTAGACTGGAAATCTGTAACAGTGCTGCAGTGTCTGCACAATCACATCAACTGAGCAACAGGAATATTGCAAATAAGTTGTTGTGGATGGTTACTCTCTTTTTAGTGTGTGTGTGTTTCTGTGTAATGGTTTGCAATAGATTTTAGTCTCAATAGCACTTGTTTCCCTTGTCGAGGTATAGGTATAGAAAGTGAACAAAGGTTTCATGCTGCTCCATAGTGAAAGAGAGACAGTAGTAGAATTTATATGTTTCAGACAATCATAGCTCATCTCTGTTATCTTGTTTGATAATAGATGTATGTACTTTGAGCTGGTCATAAAAGCCAGGACACATAGGGCACTCAACAAGTCTGTATCTTTCTGTTATCCAACACCTTTTAAAAGCAGAGTCGTATATAGACTTTGACTTTAGAGGTATGTAGCACTCTGCCTCAGATAGTTGACTTATGCGAGAATTGTGTAACTCCAAGCCCGTAACAGCAACTGACCTGTCTTCATCAGCTGGCAAATGATGATCTCTCTTGTGGATTCCAGATTGTTCTGAGCTTTTAGTTCAGATTTATTTAAATTCCTTTTAACAGCATGTGAAATCTGGTACATTTCAGCTAAATCTTGTTCCACTAATTTTCTGTAGATGAGTATGCTGGGGTTCACTTTGGATGAAGGGAAGAACAAAGATTTATTTCAAGGGAACTGCCTCTCTATTAATGTTAAAGTTTAAATTCCTGCTAACAACATAAGGACACTTGACCCGATAGAGAAAAAGAGTTTGAAATGCAGCTGTCTAAGAAGTCAGCATTGTTAGTCAGGGAAAAGCTAAGGCTCTTCCTCAACACATATTTCTGTGAGAGAGAAATTCTTGAGAGAGACTCACATCAGAGATGATGATCACTGTCCTTTCCCATTGTGTTGAGAGTTGCGGATGAAGGTGGAACCTGTGCTGTCCTCTTGTGGCGCGCTGTGTCTTCTTTGGTTAGTTCTAGGTGGTTGTGAAAAAAGCTGAGGTGTTTTGAGCTGTTCTTCCTTCTGATGACTCTCTCTTGCTGGTGGTGGGAAAACCCTGCATCTTTTGCCCTGGAGACAGAGAGGAGTCCTCTGTTGGAGAATTTCTTCCCAGCCCCATGCCAGCCATAG